>NC_089814.1:3480713-3560713 GCF_029633855.1 Hoplias malabaricus
GATCTGTCTGAACTGATGACGGAGCTGTGTTCAGTCCCAAACAACAACAACACGCCAGTACACCATGAGTAAACACCGCTTAACGTTACCACCGCCGTTGTTGTGTTTTCCAAAGACCACTGTTCCCCTTAGAGACGGGGGTTTGAGGTGACACCGGGTACATTTAGGGGGTGAGCTGTGGGAGTGGAAAATGAACCAGTCCAGCAGAGTCGGTACCAGACGCCAGAAGTTGGACCCAACAGTGAGGATCTACTTTATACACTGGGGACATGTGTGTGACATTAGGTTCTGAGATTGTATGAAAACAAATGTGTGTGTGTGTGTGTGTGTGTGTGTGTGTGTGTGCCAGTTGTCTAAGTGTGGAATCTGAAACCACTGTGTGTGTGTGTGTCTGTGTGTCTGTGTACACACCTCCCTCTCTCACACTTCCTCAAACAAGCGGTTACCCCTCCTCCTCCTCCTCCTTTCTCGCTCGCTCTTGCTCTTTCTCTCTCACACACACACACACACATACACACACACTGTCTCTGGCTCAGTTACTTCACTGACTGGACGGCGAAAATTGTGCGTATGTGTGTGTTTCGATTCCCTAGTGTGTGTGTGTGTGTGTGTGTGTTTAGAGACTTGTGTGTCATTGCTGAGAGCCGTGCCTCCCCCATCACACACACACACACAGATACACACACACACAGAGTGTGCAGATGGTGTGAGCTGTCAGCCGAAAACTTTATGACAGCTTTCTCTCGCTCTCTCTCTCTCTCTCTCTCTCCCCCTGTTTTCTCATTCTCTCTGCACCTCCCTTGCCCATGGACCCCTCTCCGGCTGTGGACTGTATTCCTCTCTGTTTGGATTAGGATTGTTTTCCTGTCGTCGAGTCTCTGGCTGGAGCTGGACCCTCTCCTGTGCAGGTAGGAACCCGTGGGATGTTCTCATGAATCTTACGCTGACTCTGAAGCAGTACGTCAGGGGTGTGTTTCTCCTCGCTGCAGCCACAGCCTCTAATCTTCAGGGACTGGAACACTGCTGTGAAGGTTTGGTGGCATTCAGCCATGTAAACATTAATGAGGTCAGGTGCTGATGATGGAGGGTGAGTTCTGGTTGCGCTCATCCCTCACCCTGTCCACAGTTTTACACCACACTGTCCGACTCTTGGCATTGGGCACGGTGATTTGAGGCTCATGTGCAGCTGCTCCAGAGCGTCCCCTGTTAGTCAATGTGCAAAGGGTGTCTGGATACTTCTGGACATGTACTGTTGTTTATAGGATACAGCGTGTGGCTCCTCGGCTCTTACGTCACAAGGTGCTTAGGATTCAGTGTGTGTGTGTGTGTGTGTGTGTGCGTGCTCATGTGAGTGATGCAGACACAAACACACTATAGTCTGTTATCAGTGTGTGTAAGTGAGAGACAGAAAGATAGATCTCTCTTGTTCTTTTCTATCTGTCTGTCTCTTTATTGTCTATGTTTTTGTCTGAACTGAACCTGTCGTGTCTGCAGTGAGTCTTTACCCTGTCTGTGTTGAGTCTTCAGAGAGTTTTGAGTCTTTTACAGTGTCTCCAATGAGCCTGTAAGAAGGGTCTGTATTGATCTGTACTGAGTCTTTAATGAGTCCTTACTGAGTCCGTAATGAATCTTTAATTCGTCTGTGCTTAAAGGCTCAGTACAGTCTCAGTAAAGACCCGTTAAAAGCTCAGTACAGTCCTACTACAGTCTCAGTGGAGACAACGTAAAGACTCACTAAACATTTAAGCACAGCCAAATTAAAGATTCACTACGGACTCAGTAAAGACTCATTTAAGGCTCAGTACAGTATCTGTGAATGCTCATTAAAGGCTCAGTAAAGACTCATTAAAGGCTCAGTAAAGACTCATTAAAGGCTCAGTACAGTCTCAGAAAAGACTTGTTAAAGGCTCAGTACAGTCCTACTACAGTCTCAGTGGAGACGATGTAAAGACTCAACATTAATGAGTCTTTACTGAGACTGTACTGAGCCTTTGACAAGTCTTTTATCTCCTGTTTTGTCTGAGTTTAGTCTTTGAGCCTGTTGTGTCTCTTTAATGAGTCTGTACCTTTTAGTGAAACTTTTTTGTTATAGGAATGGCACAATTCCTTTTTTCCCCCTCTCTCTCTCTCTCTCTCTGAGTGTGTGTGTGTGTGTGTGTGTGTGTGTGTGTTTTAAATGAAGAAGTGCTTTATTAAGCTGCACAGTCTCCAACTGTGTCCTAATACTTTCCACTTACTCACACAGCTCACTAACTTTACACTAATGAGTCAACTCTCTCTCTCTCTCTCTCTCTCTCTCTCTCTTTCTCTCTGTATGCCTCTCTCTCTTTATGGCTGTATCAGGTGTCGCAGTGGAAGCCTTTGTTTCTTAGACAGCGAGAGAGAGGGAGTGTGTGTTTGAAAGGGAGAGAGAGAGAATGTGTGTTAGAGAGAGAGAGAGAGGAGTGTGTGTTTGAGAGGGAGAGAGAGAGAATGTGTGTTAGAGAGAGAGAGAGAGAGAGAGAGAGAGAGAGAGAGGGGTGTGTGTTTGGGAGGGAGAGAGAGTGTGTTAAAGAGAGAGCGAGAGAGAGGAGTGTGTGTTTGAGAGGGAGAGAGAGTGTGTTAGAGAGAGAGAGAGAGAAGTGTGTGTTTGAGAGGGAGAGAGAGTGTGTTAGAGAGAGAGAGAGAGAAGTGTGTGTTTGAGAGGGAGAGAGAGTGTGTTAGAGAGAGAGAGAGAGAGAGGAGTGTGTGTTAGAGAGAGAGAGAGAGAGAGAATGTGTGTTAGAGAGAGTGTTTGAGAGACATTAGGAATGTAATGTATTGTTCAGTCAGATCAGTTACTCAGCTGCTGTCGGAGCTGTTGTTGTTGGTGATGAAATATTTTATATTTATTACTTAAAATATTAAAAATAATTAACGTTCAGCAGTAAAAATCATATAATTCTTTACTGGAAACACCCACCATATTCCTCCACTATATAAACACTCACTGTCCACTCTCTCAGCTCCACTGACCTCACAGGAGCACTACAGTTACAGACAGCTTCTGTTGCTCTGCATACTTTGTTAGCCACAGGTGCAGCTCACAGAAATGTGTGAGTGTAGGTTTATGGAGGTGGCTGTAATGTTATGGCTGATGGCTGTATGTAATGTACACTGCACCTGTTACAGACTGCAGTGGATTTGTCGGTGTTGTTTACTCCCTTCTGTTTCACTCAGTACAGCCCAGTCGTCCAGAAAGATTCTCTAGTCACACCGTTAAAAAAATATGACTCAGCCATGTGTGTGTGTGTGTGTGTGTGTGTGCGCTGTTCCTCTCAGGAAACATTTTTCAGTCTTATTTTGGAAGGTAAAGTGCAGATGACCAAGTGACTCAGCAGCAAAATTCAGAAACTGTCCAGTTATATAAATATTTTAATATTTTCAGTCTATTAAATTGAAAACCCTTATTTTAGTCATATTTTTAAAGCTATTTATATTTTAGAGAGATTGTATTTTATTAATATTCATGAACAGCAGCATAAAAATTAAAAACACATTAACATCCAAAATTATTGAAGAAATCTGGCCACTTTTTTTGGACATTGGCACATGGTGGTGCTGTCATTCAGTCCCAGGGTCCTCGGGGCTGGTGTTGTGGGTTTGAGCCTTTCCTCACAGGTGACTGTCTGTGAGGAGTGTGGTGTGTTCTCCCTGTGTCCGCGTGGGTTTCCTCCAGGTGACTGTCTGTCAGGAGTGTGGTGCGTTCTCTCTGTGTCTGTGTGGGTTACCCCCGGGTGACTGTCTGTGAGGAGTGTGGTGTGTTCTCTCTGTGTCTGCGTGGGTTTCCTCCGGGTGACTGTCTGTGAGGAGTGTGGTGTGTTCTCTCTGTGTCTGCGTGGGTTTCCTCCGGGTGACTGTCTGTGAGGAGTGTGGTGTGTTCTCTCTGTGTCTGCGTGGGTTTCCTCCGGGTGACTGTCTGTGAGGAGTGTGGTGTGTTCTCCCTGTGTCTGTGTGGGTTACCCCCGGGTGACTGTCTGTAAGGAGTGTGGTGTGTTCTCTCTGTGTCTGCGTGGGTTTCCTCCAGGTGACTGTCTGTGAGGAGTGTGGTGTGTTCTCCCTGTGTCTGCGTGTGTTTCCTCCGGGTGACTGTCTGTGAGGAATGTGGTGTGTTCTCTCTGTATCTGTGTGGGAGATGCTCCACTCCCCTCCACACACAGTCCAGACACACACATGTTGGTAGGTGGAGTGGCTGCTCAAAAGTGTTCATGGCTGTGAGTCCGTCTGTCCGTCCCTCCCTGCCATGGCACCCATCCAGGGTGTGTCCTTGCCTTGCACCCACCGACTCCACCATGACCCTGAACTTGAAAAGAGGTCACAGACACATGAACAACAATTTGAAGTTGAAAGTCGGTGCAGTAGACGTCACAAACTGAGTCTGAGTCGACTCCAAAGATTCAACCCTGAATTGTTGTTCAACAGTTAATACGAGCGACTCCCAGATGCTCGAAGAATCGCTTCTAAGGAAGTTGACTCTTGCACTGACAACATCAAACCAATGAGCGTTTCCTTTATTCCTGGGATTTTCTGATTTCAATAAAGAAATAATGGGTACTTATTCTTTCACATTATCAGTTAGTTTTAATTATTTAACAAAATATGAAAAATTTCATCATAGTTCTCCTCTTCAAATTATTATTATTTATTTATTTACTTTCTGAAAACCTCCTTCCACCAAATCATTGAATATCCTTCGTCTGAGTTTTCATTAATGAAATGAACAGTGGCGTAAAGGCACTGTGATGCAGTTACAGTCTCAGCTCTTCTGGAAAGGCTTGGTAGGAGTTGGAACATTGCTCTGAGGATTTGATAGCATTAAACCACTTAAACATCAATGAGGTCTTTTTCTAAAAGGCAAATTAGAATCATATTTATTTTTTCTGTTTGCTATTTTCTCCCTCACTTCTAATTATTGTTTACTTACAATTGCGAACGCTTAATTTGATTCTCTTTTTGTCCATTTTGCTCTCAGCTGCATGGATTTAGCTGAACACTGGTGAAAATGTTTGATCCTGTTTCTAAACCTGTGTCTCAATGTGTTTATAAACTTTAAAATGCAGCAGGAAATGCTTCACTACAGAACAAAATAAACAACAAAGACAGCGAGACAGAAGGGCAGACAGACGGACAGAGACAGACAGATGTACAGACGAAGAGACAGACAGATGGACAGACAGACAGATGGACAGACAGACAGATGGACAGACAGACAGATGGACAGACAGACAGATGGACAGGCAGACGGAGAGACAGATGGAGAGACAGACAGGCAGACAGAAATAAAGACAGAGAGACAGATGGAGAGACCAACGGGCAGACAGAGAGAAAGACAGACGGGCAGATGGAGAGACAGATGGGTAGACAGAGAGAAAGACAGGCAGACAGATACACAGACGCAGAGCCAGACAGACGCAGAGCCAGAAAGACAGATGGACAGACAGGCAGACAGCAAGACAGACGGCAAGATGCACGGGCAGACAGTGAGACGGAGAGACAGATGGGCAGACAGAGAGAAAGAGAGAGAGACAGACGGGCAGACAGAGAGAAAGGCAGAGGGCGAGACGGACGGATGGACGGGCAGACGGAGAGATGGATGGACGGGCAGACAGAGAGACGGACGGGCAGACAGAGAGAAAGACAGGCAGACTGAGAAACAGATGGGCAGATGGAGAAAAAGACAGACAGGCAGATGGAGAGACAGATGAGCAGATGGAGAGAAAGATAGGTAGACGGAGAGGCAGATGGAGAGAAAGACAGACAGGTAAACTGACAGACGGGCAGACGGAGAAAAAGACAGACAGGCAGACAGAGAAACAGACGGGCAGATGGAGAGAAAGACAAACAGGTAGGCAGACGGAAAGACAGATGGGCGGACAGAGAGAAAGACAGACAGACAGGCAGACGGAGAGACAGATGGGCGGACAGAGAGAAAGACAGACAGACAGGCAGACGGAAAGGTAGACAGAGAGACAGATGGGCAGACAGACAGGTGGCTGTAATTATCACACATTATGAGTGACTGGGTGAGTGTGTGAAACTGTACAGTGAGTGACTGAGTGAGTGACTGGGTGAGTGTGTGAAACTCTGGACAGTGAGTGAGTGACTGGGTGAGTGTGTGAAACTCTGGACAGTGAGTGAGTGACTTGGTGAGTGTGTGAAACTCTGTACAGTGAGTGAGTGACTGGGTGAGTGTGTGAAACTCTGGACAGTGAGTGAGTGACTTGGTGAGTGTGTGAAACTCTGGACAGTGAGTGAGTGACTGGGTGAGTGTGTGAAACTCTGGACAGTGAGTGAGTGACTGGGTGAGTGTGTGAAACTCTGGACAGTGAGTGAGTGACTGGGTGAGTGTGTGAAACTCTGTACAGTGAGTGAGTGACGGGGTGAGTGTGTGAAACTCTGGACAGTGAGTGAGTGACGGGGTGAGTGTGTGAAACTCTGGACAGTGAGTGAGTGACTGGGTGAGTGTGTGAAACTGTACAGTGAGTGAGTGACTGAGTGAGTGTGTGAAACTCTGTACAGTGAGTGAGTGACTGGGTGAGTGTCTGAACTCTGTACAGTGAGTGAGTGACTGGGTGAGTGTCTGAACTCTGTACAGTGAGTGAGTGACTGGGTGAGTGTCTGAACTCTGTACAGTAAGTGAGTGACTGGGTGAGTGTCTGAACTCTGTACAGTGAGTGAATGAAAATATGGTCAAGCAGTTGTCAGTAGTTGGTGTACTATGCTTTTACAGTGGGATTAAACCACAGACCTAACTTCAGAGAACACAGTTCCACTGTTCCACACACCAGAGGAACTCCATCACTCCAGAGAACACAGTTCCACTGTTCCACACACCAGAGGAACTCCATCACTCCAGAGAACACAGTTCCACACACCAGAGGAACCCCATCGCTCTAGAGAACACAGTTCCACTGTTCCACACACCAGAGGAACCCCATCGCTCTAGAGAACACAGTTCCACTGTTCCACACACCAGAGGAACCCCATCGCTCCAGAGAACACAGTTCCACTGTTCCACACACCAGAGGAACCCCATCACTCTAGAGAACACAGTTCCACTGTTCCACACACCAGAGGAACCCCATCACTCTAGAGAACACAGTTCCACTGTTCCACACACCAGAGGATCACCATCGCTCTAGAGAACACAGTTCCACTGTTCCACACACCAGAGGAACCCCATCGCTCTAGAGAACACAGTTCCACTGTTCCACACACCAGAGGAACCCCATCGCTCTAGAGAACACAGTTCCACTGTTCCACACACCAGAGGAACCCCATCGCTCTAGAGAACACAGTTCCACTGTTCCACACACCAGAGGAACCCCATCGCTCTAGAGAACACAGTTCCACTGTTCCACACACCAGAGGAACCCCATCGCTCTAGAGAACACAGTTCCACTGTTCCACACACCAGAGGAACCCCATCGCTCTAGAGAACACAGTTCCACTGTTCCACACACCAGAGGATCACCATCGCTCTAGAAAACACAGTTCCACAGTTCCACACTGGGCCTGATGACCAGAGACTCCAGTTGTAGGTGTCGGGGTTAGAGAGGACAGGTGAGGTGATGTAATGAGGAGGGAGAATGTGTTCTCTATAATAATATCTCTCTCTTTCTTTCGCACTCACGTTCTCTCCATTACTCACTCGCTTTCTCAGTCTCCACCCCACGCCCCTTTATCACACACTCACTATATCCCCCTTTTCTTTGTCACTCTTTCTCCCTCACCCTGTTTTCTTTAGTCGTTTTCTTTCTTTTTCTCTTTCTCCTTCCCTCTCTCTGTCTGTGTGTGTGGGTGTGTGTGTGAACTTGCTCTCCTATATTCCACACATCACTGCTTTTTCAGAGTTTCGCTTCTTTTTTCTCTTCCCCCACAGAGGTTAAATTTAGCTCAGACAGCTGCTCCACTCTGAACACACACACACACACACACACACAATTATAGCAGGACACACACCCTCACTTTAAATTACAGCAGCGTAGGGATAAACCTCCGTTTTTATTAGTACATCCTTTAATGCACTGTTACGAAAAATAATGTTCTGAGAGAAGATAAGTGACAACTCTGCTACAGAGAACACACCTCTACACACACACACACACACACACACACACAGACTTTGTCTATGGAGTCAAAGACATTACATGGGAAATCTTCACCAACCAGCCACACAGTTTATAGCACTGCTAGCTGAAGTGAGTAACGCTGATTGCTGATGATCAGGTTACAGCGCCCCCTGTCCACTGCTGAGGGTATTTCACACAGGGAACCTTCAGGTATTGAAGTGGATGTTGGAAGCAGGAGAATTGGGTGAGCGTCAGGATCTCACTCTTAAAAATAAAAGTGCTAAAAAGGTTGTTTGAGCAACTGGGTGAGTGTGTGTGTGACTGGGTGAGTGTGTGAAACTCCACAGATTAGATGTGAGTGTGTGTGTGACTGGGTGAGTTTGTGTGAGACTGGGTGAGTGTGTGAAACTCGCCACAGGGGTGTGTGTGTGTGAGTGTGAGAGAGAGACTGGGTGAGTGTGTGAAACTCCACAGATGTGAATGTATAAGTGACTGGGTGAGTGTGTGTTTGAGACTGGGTGAGGGTGTGAAACTGCATGAAAGTAAACACAGAGAGAAAGTGCTACAAAACTAAACAGCTCGAGTTACACACGAGTTTCTCTGGGAATACAAACAGTGAATAAACACTTACAGACAATTTACACGCTCGTTGTGTCTGTTTTGCTGAGTTTAACCTCGTCTTTGTGCTCTCACATAAACACGGGTCCAGAGCTGTGATTGGACAGACTCAGACTCAGGCAGCGCACAGAAAACTGGGATCCTGGGTAATACAGAGATACAGAGTTTATTCTGAGAGAAAAACAGGCTCCTGAAGCTCAGTTCATAAAGCTGACACACTCATGGCATTTAGTCCTGTCATTTATTTCATCTGCAGATCATTACTCCAGTCCCAGTGGCCTTTAAAAATCAACATCTCGTTTCTCATCCACTGTGATGAGACAGAGTGAGAACATGGCCTTTGGTGAAGTCAGCGGTGTGAAATTACTCATCAAACAACAGACAAACTCAGCCAGGACTGAGCAGGTGGTTTTCACAGACTCTCCTTCTTTTGGTGAGTGACAGCGAGAGAGACAGAGAGATCAGTTCCTCCAAGAGTAACATATTGATTGTGAAACTCATTCTTTACATCTTTTGTCCTTTACATAATTTCACCTACATCTCATCTGTGTCTCATCTATTTTTTATCATCTCGTGTCTTTTCTACATCATGTCTCTGTCCTGTTTACATCTTCTTTTATATGCGTTTTGTGTAAATTTTATAGGAGTTTTGTCTGAGTATCATCTACCTGTACTCCTGCGATTTCTCTGAGTCTTGCGTAGGTCTCATCTGTGCCTCATCAACATTTTGTCTCATTCATTCATGTTCAAATCTCTTCAGAGTTTCCTCCATAAACTGTCTGTGTCTCATCTACATCTTGTCCCTGTCTTGGCTACAACTCATTGGCATCTCATCTCCTTTTGTCTACCCCTTGTCTAGATCTTGTCTCTGTCTTTTCTACATCTCGTTCTGACCTCGTCTGCTCACTCTGTCTCATCTACGTCTTGTCTGTCTTGTGTACATTTTATCACTATCTCATCTACATCTGGTCTCATCCAGACTCATTGCATTATTTTCTGAGTCTGTTGAGTCTAGACAATATCTCATAGTAATCTTGTCTCCTTTACGTCTCACCCACATCTCCCTTTATTTGTATCTATTTGACTATTTTTGACTACATTCCCTCATTTACACCTCATTGTGCCAACATTTGTCTCATCTTGTCTAAATCTAAAACTCACAAGAGTCTCCTGGTTATCTCTGAAATATGTCGACAGAACAAAAAATAAAACTGTGTACAATGTATGTTTATAACTGTGTCATCAGTGCAGGAGTGAAACCTTGTTTCTCATATTATCATTCATTCATTGTCTGTAACACACCACACTCCTCAACAGACAGTCACCCGGAGGAAACCCACGCAGACACAGGGAGAACACACCACACTCCTCACAGACAGTCACCCGGAGGAAACCCACGCAGACACAGGGAGAACACACCAAACTCCTCACAGACAGTCACCCGGAGGAAACCCACGCAGACACAGGGAGAACACACCACACTCCTCACAGACAGTCATCCAGAGCGGGACTTGAACCCACAACCTCCAGGACCTGCTGCTCCACTGTGTCGCTTGTTAAATATAATTTCATATAATTGAAATCACTTACTACTCATGATTTAGTACAAATTAGTGATTCCAGAATGTCATAAGTACATAAGACTTTCAGCACATTTTAAGCATGCAACCTTCACCTCACAGGCCTCACCTTTGATGAATGAAGGTCTTTGTACTCTTTAAACCAGCTCTTTCTTGCTTTTCTGTTGGAATACATAGCTATATACAGCACTAGTCAACCGCTTGGGCACGCCCACTCAGGGAGGGTTTTCCACATACTGTGAATGTACAGTACGTTGTAAATGAATGTGGAAGACATTAAAACTATGAAGGAACACATATGGAGTGATGTAGTAAACAGAGAAGTGTTAAAGAAATCAGACTATGTTTTATACTTTAGACTCTTCACAGTAGAACCCTGTTGCTTTGATGACAGCGTCACACACTCTCTCCGTTCTCTCAGTCGGCTTCATGAGGTCGTCACCTGGAACGGTTTTCAACGGCTGTGGCCTCGTCGAGAGTTAATCTGTAGAACCGCTCTCTTCTGAATGTGTCTGAGACTGTAACTGGGGCTGTGCAGAGGTAGGGGCTGGTACACAGTTCTATACAGTGACTAGCTCTACTCCATCAATCAGTGATGAGGAGAGGTGTCCAAACTTTTGACGGCTGCTGTATATATTTATGCTCAATGCCAAGTGTGGTCTAGAGGGGTTTAAACCCCCTGACCATAGGGCTGAGGACCACTGCAGTGCTGGAGCTCCCTCCAATGTCCTTATGATGAGCTCGAGTGGAATTTATGACTCGGAACTAATCTTCCAACATCAGCACAAGACCTCGATGTTTGTGGCTGAATGCAATCAGACCTTCACAGCAAGGTACCGGCAACTACTGTATGTCTTTCCCAGAACCGTAAAAGCTGTTACTGCTGTAAAAGTGGAACACGCTCCTGATGAATGGCCTTCGTTTCAGTGCAAACACAGACGTTTGAACACAGTTGTTTGGTTGAGTGGAAAAGTTCAGTTTCTCTCTCCACCGTTTTCCAGCTAAGGCTTTATCCAAACACACTCCTGTAAACAGCCAATCGTTCCTCTGAAGCCTGTGAAACCTGTGGGCTGTGGTGTCCATGGTCACAACAACAGCAAATACACCGTTTCTCAGAACTCAAACCTGCTGGTCAAGAGCTGACTGTTTTTCAGTGGAACCAGCTTAACCCTGTAATAATCCTCACTCTGAGAGTGCAGTCAGGATGTTATTAGATCGTTCACCTTGTTATTGGCTTTCTACTTGAATCACTCTTGTCCAGATGTTTTTGCGTGCTGGACCCTCTGAGAATGGTCCACCACATTAATAAACCTTTGACCAGAAAGGGGTGTTTCTGATAAAGTGGCCATTGACCAGTTTATGCTGCTGAGCTCGTGAACAGTGAAAAACAGTGGAGAAAAGTCACACTGACTACAGCCACAGAAATCACACTCAGAGCATTTTATTTTATTTTTCCGGTTAACTCTCCGATCCTAAAAAGGGATCATTTTTTTCTTTCCCTTTCTCTCATTTCAAAACCAAAAGAAACAAAAAGTGTTTACCCAGAACACCATCGAGGACGATATAACACTCTGTAAATAACCCGTCCAGATCCACTGTTCCATAATGCTTTATTTCAGGCTCTGAGCTCTTTCTGGAGCTTCTTTATCTCGACTTGTCCACAAAGTGGCCAGTGTGTGTCAGTAGAGGGGGATGTTTCTGATAAAGTGGCCAGTGAGTGTCAGTAGAGGGGGATGTTTCTGATAAAGTGGCCAGTGAGTGTCAGTAGAGGGGGGGTGTTTCTGATAAAGTGGCCAGTGAGTGTCAGTAGAAAGGGGGTGTTTCTGATAAAGTGGCCAGTGAGTGTCAGTAGAGGGGGGCGTTTCTGATAAAGTGGCCAGTGAGTGTCAGTAGAGGGGGGTGTTTCTGATAAAGTGGCCAGTGTGTGTCAGTAAAGGGGGGTGTTTCTGATAAAGTGGCCAGTGAGTGTCAGTAGAAGGAGGGTGTTTCTGATAAAGTGGCCAGTGTGTGTCAGTAGAGGGGGATGTTTCTGATAAAGTGGCTAGTGAGTGTCAGTAGAGGGGGGTGTTTCTGATAAAGTGGCCAGTGTGTGTCAGTAAAGGGGGGTGTTTCTGATAAAGTGGCCAGTGTGTGTCAGTAAAGGGGGGTGTTTCTGATAAAGTGGCCAGTGAGTGTCAGTAGAAGGAGGGTGTTTCTGATAAAGTGGCCAGTGAGTGTCAGTAGAGGGGGGGTGTTTCTGATAAAGTGGCCAGTGAGTGTCAGTAGAAGGAGGGTGTTTCTGATAAAGTGGCCAGTGAGTGTCAGTAGAGGGGGGGTGTTTCTGATAAAGTGGCCAGTGAGTGTCAGTAGAGGGGGGGGTGTTTCTGATAAAGTGGCCAGTGTGTGTCAGTAAAGGGGGGTGTTTCTGATAAAGTGGCCAGTGAGAGTCAGTAGAAGGGGGGTGTTTCTGATAAAGTGGCCAGTGAGTGTCAGTAAAGGGGGGTGTTTCTGATAAAGTGGCCAGTGAGTGTCAGTAGAGGGGGGTGTTTCTGATAAAGTGGCCAGTGAGTGTCAGTAGAGGGGGGGGTGTTTCTGATAAAGTGGCCAGTGAGTGTCATTAGAGGGGGGGTGTTTCTGATAAAGTGGCCAGTGAGTGTCAGTAGAGGGGGGTGTTTCTGATAAAGTGGCCAGTGAGTGTAATTACAGAAGGGGCTGCAGGTTGGTGGAGGTTCGAGGAGCCTCCTAATGTCTCAGAGGATGTAAAGCACAGTGGGCATCTGGAAGAATGTCCGGTTATGGCCCTGTTCTTCAGCAAAATCAGATTTGTGTCAGAGAGTGATACACAGGGGCTGGAATTTGGGGAATGTTGGAAATGACTCCCATTTTCATATGGATTGTTATTCAGTCTCTGGCTCTCATACCCGACGTGACGCAGATAATGGGCTCCTACTCAGCGGAATGGGCTGTATGATTTATTAATGATTTCTCATCAGTAAACCTCTTTATGTCCGACAGTGGCTGGGTTACGAGAAGAACACACACACACATCCTGAGAGACTGGGACTTAAAGACTGGCACCACTTCTGTCCTCATTTGCTTTTCTGATATAGACCTGTGTGTGTGTGTGTGTGTGTACTTTAGTGTGGCATGGTGATGTCTCACAGCTCCAAGGTCTCGTGGTCTTTCTCTGGTAGAAGTGTGGTGTGTTATGTCTGTGACTGTGGGTTTCCTCCGAGTGTATACCTTATGAGGATGATGTATTAAAGTAGCAGTAAGTAGTATTATTACCTTAAAGTTACAGCTTCATGATCATTGTCATGCTCCATTGAGCTGTAATAGGGCAATGTCCCTATTACAGCTCAATGGAGCATGACAATGATCATTGTCTGAGCCTCTCTCTTTGCTATTCAGAGCTCAGCACTGCAGAAACTGCACTATGTAACTTTTAGAGTAAAGTGGGTTCAGGATTAAAAGTAACAAATCTTACCTAGTGTTGTTCTCGTTCTCTCTCTCTCTCTCTCTCTCTCTCTCTCTCTGTGTTGTTCCCCCCCTGTCTGTGTCTCAGCTGTCTTCAGCACTTGGCGTTTAGTCAGGCTCCAAACACAGTCAGAGACAGTGATAATAAATCAACTACAAGCAGCGCTGACACCCTGGAGTCTGTAAAAGGGACACAGTCAGGACATGGCCAACTAGTCGACACCAACACACACTCACACTGTAACCCAAAGCTTGGGATTAATGTCTCCAAAGACGAGGTTAAACTCAGCAAAACAGACACAACGAGCGCGGAGAAATAAGAGCACTGAGTAAAAACAGAGAAGAAAGAGAACAGAGTGAAAACGGCTAAAAACCAGAGCTTCTGCTCCTCGCTCCTCACTGCTGTGCGCTCGGTGTCGGGGTGAACAGCGAGCGGCTCATTATCATTTAAAGGAACAGGGGCTGTTTACACAGGGGGAGAACACTGCTGTGGGGCGCGTGGGGTTTGAACCGAAGCAGGTCACAGACGCTTCATTGAGAAACAGAAGTTGATATTTATATTTGTTCAGTCAGTCATGTTTATATATTTTTTCTAAGACAATTAACAAAAACATTACCAAAGCAGCTCAAACTCAACTGTAGCTGAATGTAATTGTAGCATGTGGGCATTACATCAAAGAGAGAGAGTGTTCATCGAAGTCCTGCACTTGTTGGACAGATGAATGGAACAGTGGTGAGCTAATACATCTGGAGTTCATCACTGTCTCAGAGTCATGACACACACACACACACACTGCAGAGAGCGTGACAACGTGGCAGCACAGCTGATAAACATTCCCTCTGTGTTTTACTGACATCAATGACTTTCTGACACTTTCAAGAGATTTACAGAGAATCGAAATAACAGCGTCATTCGCTCGTCTCCGCTGACTCAGCTTTAGTGTCTGGAGTTTGCTTTAGTTTTAACACTGGAGCTGCGAGGCCAATGTTGCTAACAAGGACAGTGAGCTTACGCTGGGTTTCATTTACCTCGTCAGTTGGATGCTGAGGCTGGAAATGACTTCAAACCCAAGTTTGCCATGTTCCAGTTTAATGTTCAGAAAAACCGCTTTAGATCTACGCAGAGATTTAGTTTAATCCTTGATTTCTAAAAGTGATGAGAACACCAGGTTGTGATCTCCTTGTTTGGATCTTATCTCAAAGCAAAAATGGTCAGTAATAATCTCCTCACGGCTTGGACGCTTGGAAAAGTGTAACAGCTCAAGGGCACTGTGTCCTGATGCTTTCGTTTTTATTGTTTTATTTCAGAGACTTCCCAGAGACTAGAGTTTAAATCCTCTTCCTCTACTCTCACAGTATGTGGCTTCCCGGATCCTGTTTGGTTTCTACTGTATCCCGAGTGGAAGAGGGGCTGTTGCCATTTGGTTGCTATGCTTTTCCGGGTAGATTTCCATGCAAAGAAAATTTTATTGCTCATAGGTTGCTCTGTAATGGCTCAGGAGAAATAGACTGAGACATAAAGGAGACACGAGAAACAGTTCAGTTTATTTCATCTGGCATATCCAGATGAAACCGAGAACAGTTTGTGACTTTACTTGAGATCTCCACTACAGCTCAAGAGAAGATTGCTGAGGTCTTTATCTTAGGAGACACAGCTGAGCAGCAGGAGACTTGTTACAAAAATCACCTTTGTCTTTCCATCTGATCTCACTGTTTTCTAAGAGAAAGTACAGAGACATTGGCGAGATCGACTTGATTTTTCTTTCCTTTAGGAATGTGGGATGTACAGGTGTGTGCAGGTGTGATCTGATTAAAGTGTGTGTGTGTGTATGTTCTGCAGGTGATGGAGGGTTCTGGGAGAAGCCCTCAGGTCCTGAGGCGTGGGTGGCTGAGGAAGCAGGGTGGATTCGTGAAGACCTGGCACACGCGCTGGTTCGTCCTCAGAGGAGATCAGCTCTACTACTACAGAGACGAGGACGAGACCAAAGCACTGGTAAGAAACAGTTATTATCTCAGCACTGAGCCTAGCGAGACACAGGATATTTCTGGACTCATTCTCTCGGGAGAAACATCTGAGCAGCTGGAGACAGAAGCTACAATCTCCACCTTCACTCCTAACCTCAGTGTAATCCAGTAGACACTACAGAGATATTAAAGAGACACTAGAGATATTAAAGAGACATTGCAGAGGTATTAAAGAGACACTACATGGCCATCCAGGACCCTTTAATGAACCCCTTGGACCCCCTGAAAGCCACAAAATCGTTTTCTGTGGGGGGAGGAGAAAATTGAGAACTCCTGCTTTTATTTTTCTTTGCTAATCAGTGCAGCAACTCTGCTCCTGTCACAGGTGATCTGTCACAGGGTGGCGCTGTGGTGAATTAGTCAGTTATCTCTCCCCTGTTTGCTCTGCGGGAGAAAACAGAAACAATGTTTCAGTTGAGACCCTACAAAGATATTGAAGAGATTCTACAGAGATATTGAAGAGATGCTAGAGAGATACTGAAGAGACATTACAGAGATATTGAAGAGACACTAGAGAGATACTGAAGAGACATTACAGAGATATTGAAGAGACACTAGAGAGATATTAGAGACATTACAGAGATACTGAAAGGATATTACAGAGATACTGAAGAGACATTACAGTGATACTGAAGAGACACTACAGAGATATTGAATAGACATTGCAGAGATACTACAGAGATATTAGAGACATTACCGACATATTCAGGAAACACTATAGAGATATTAAATATATACTACAGAGAAATTAATGAGACACTATAGAGATATTAAAGAGACACTACAGAGATATTGGAGACACTACAGAGATGTTAAAGAAACACTACAGAGCTTTTTCCATGGCTTTCTCTCCTGCTGCATGTGTCTGTGAGCTATAATACTTTTAAAAGCTTTTTTAAGGTGGATCTGAGCCCACAGGGTTGTTCCAGCTCAACAGTATCGTGTAACAGCTCACAGTCTTTCACTGTGGCACCACACGACACTGAATATGTGTCTTAAAGCAAACACCAGGCGTTTGAAGTTTTCTGATGACACAGAGGAGACTCATAATTTGTCTGTAGACCCCACAGCAGTGTGTAATAAGACACCCCCAAAAACACTTCACACAGCTCCACTGACCACACCGAAGCACTCTGTAGTTCTCCAGGCTCTGCATACTTTGTGTGTGTGATGTGCTGGTATGAGTGGATCAGACACAGCAGTGCTACTGGAGTTTTAAACCCAGTGTTTCTCCCTGAGCCTATGTGGGTTTTAATCTGGTGCTCTGCTCTCCTTCATAACTACAGATGTTATGGAGGAACTAAGAACGAGGAGATGATCTTTAGCAGCAGAGTGCGCACCTATTACCAGCCATTGGTGGATATTAAGGGGAAGAGTATAGAAGTAGTTGGCTGTTTTAAATGTCTTGGCACAATTTTTGACAGTTGTTTATAAGAAAGCACTGCAGCATCTTTATCTTATTAAAGAACTGTGAGAGTTTGAGGTCAGTTTTAGTGAAACCAGCGTATCGCTCTCTGGTAGAAAGTATAGTGTGTTGTAATGTGACAGTCTGGTTTAGGAGCCTGAGCTGTAGGGAAAGAGAAAGCTTATGAGAATAGTGAAAATGAATAGTAAACAGTTCGGAAGAAGTCAGAGATCTATGAAGGATGTATATAGGGATCGTACTGAAAAAAAGGCCTCTAAGATCATAATAGATTTACAACATCCAATGAACTCGAATTTGAACCCAGTGAATTTGAACAGCTGCCATCAGACAGACGCCACATGACGCCAAGAGCTACTAAAAATATCTGTAGGAAATCATTTTTACCAAATGCTGTGGAGATGATGAATTCTTGAGTTTTTGGTAAATGTTGTGAATGTGTGGATGTTATATGTTGGTTGTGTTGTTATGCCCTGGGTGATTTTCACATTGTGGATAATATATTTATTCTCTTCTACAGAGATTATGTCATGATGAACTGTGTGATTTTCTGAATATCGGTTGATCACTGGATATAATCTGTTCCATATTGCAGAGCTGGAGTCAGCAACCAGGCAGATGTGGTGAGGTTTCTATGGCAACGGGCCACTGCTTTACAAATAAATAAATAAATAAATAAATAAATAAAACAAACAAAGCCATTCATAAGAAAATCAAATTATAAAAAAGGGAACAGATGTTAAAAAATGCTGACTCCAGAATGAGAGAGAGAGAGAGAGACATGCAAGACAAGTGTCAAATGGAGAGACTGAGAATGATAAAGAAAGAGAGAAATGGTGAGACAGAAAGGAGAAAGAGAATGAGAGAAATTGGTGGGAGAGTGAGAGAGAACGAAAAGAAAATGAAAAGGTCAACTGGAGAAATGCTAAAAATGAAGGACAAAGAAAGTGAATGTGGAGAGAGAAAGAAATGGGGGAGAGAGAGAGATGAAGCAGGGAGAGGGGGTGAGGTGGAAAGGCAGAAATTAGGGAGAGGGGGAGATGGAGGAAGAGGAAAAAAAAGATGAACAGTAAGGGAAAGGGATAGAGAGAGAGAGATCCATTTAAGCACAAATGTAATCAGTAAAAGCATTTTTATGAGCACTGTCTCCGTCCTCGCGGCTGTGGAGTCACATTCAGAACATAGAGAGAGAGAGAGACAGACAGAGAGAAAGAGAGAGAGAGAGATCTAATCTAATTTGTGGTATTTGTCCACTTTGAGCTGAGCAGAAGCGTCTTAAAGAAAATGCAGAGACTAGTGTCTCTGTGATACGTGTTGAAAACTATTCTTAAAAATGACCAGAAAAACTACAGTTATCGCAGGATGGACATTTACCATTAAAAATTAGTCAGCACTCTTTTGGAGGGTGAATATTCATTATTTTTTACATCTGTAGAACACATAAGATTGCTCTTTATAACTGAATTTACCAGTCCATGCTCCGCAGAGTTTGTCCACCAACATGGGGGAACTGAATCCCAGACACATCCAGGCTGCTAGGTGTCAGTATAGTGTCTGTTTCAGGACGTGAAGATTAGCCACTGGCAAAAATGTCTGAATGCTTCTTTAAAGATAAAATATTTATTTGGCCATTTCAGCGTGGACAGTAACGGTACTGATTTTGATGTAATGCTGTAACCATGGCGACGTTTACAAGGCTGCATGCCACTGCCGATCGAGTACTGTTGTTGTTTACATCAAATCTGTAATAAAGCATGAGACACCATCTTTCTTCATTGCTAGAATACAAACTTTTTTCTTAGGGGACTCCAGTCCCCTCGCCACACACCAGCGATTAGGACGAGAGGAGACAGGAGGGAGGGACTGAGTCAGTTTATTGAAGATGGGGACGGTCATGTCGAGACAGAGACAGTGACCAGAGAGACACATTAACTGTCCAACTCAGGTCTAGAAACTGCCTCGGGGTCTTCTCTGACCTCAGAGAGGACCTCTGAGTCTCGTCTGAAGGATGGTGCTGTTTGTTCAGTACAGTGTCCACACAGGGCACAGGGAGAGTGCCCCCTGCTCACCCAACAACTCCTCTCAGGAGGAGGAGAAGTAGGAGGAGGAGGTGGAGGTCTCCCCTCTGAGCACTGACCCAGACCTCAGTTTAATGCACGTTCTGTTGTTCAGGTGCTCTCACTGCAGTCATTGCAGGACAAAAAAGGCACACGTTCAGCCTCCGAGAAAATCTCCTTCCTTCAGGGTGTGTGTGTTTACATCAGATCCTCCCACCATCCCCTCATTCTCACTAAATAAATCCATACATAAGCATTAGATAAATATTCCAGCAGCTGCTTCAAAGCCTCAGCAGCTGAGCGTTTCCCAGAAAGTCAGTCTCAGTTTTGCTGGGTTTGATCTGGTGGAAGTGCACTGAGATCTCTGTAAGCTTCCTGAGACGTGTCCTGGGGAATAATTGAACTGAACTGCAATAACACGTCTGACGCCTGCTTACACAGAAAGGTCTGAGTAAATTCACAGCAGCGGTCCATAAGGGTGGGTGAAAGATGGGGAGCTGTTGAGGAGCCAGAAAAGCTCTTTAGTCCAAAGAATAAAGCAATGCAAAGTGCTGTAATGTAGTAAAACAGAAATCACTGCTCTTTGACACTGAACTGATGGAGGCTCTGAAACACTGGGTGTGATCTGTGGGTGGAGTAAAGGACTTTCTACGGACTCTGAGCAGCTTCTTTTAACTCTTTTTTTCTTTTAGAAGGCAGCGAATGAAGTGATGATAGAACTGGACTGATATGATCAACTTCTCTAGTTTTAGTGAGGACCCTGGCTGCAGCGTTTTGAACTAGCTGACGTTTACTTAGATTCCTGTCGGTGCTGACAGCCTTGAGGTAATAAAAGCAGAGATAATGGATTTCTTATCGGGGCAATGTTGCGGAGACATAAGAACGCTATCCAACTTGTTAAGTTGTGAGGTATCGACCTTGTGAAAGGTCACGTCCGGGTCCAAACCGCTGCTGAGTATGGCCAGTGATTTAGCGACTGGAAGAAGGTCTTATAGAAGGTAATGGGGGGTAACAACTCGTAACAACACCAGAACTGACCTTGAGCGGGAGACATGGCTCCCTGACGGAGCGGCGGGAGACACGGCTCTCTCTCCGCAGTGCCTCGGCTCCAGAGATGGAGCAGCTCACACACGTCGGAGTGAGCTGTGAATGTACAGACTGCTGCCAATGACACATTTGCTTCTTTTTACATTTATCTTTTTCTGAATTGATTAAGACATTAGGCTTTATTCAAACAGTAAAGACACGCCTTATAGATGTATGACAAGGCTTGATTAGACCCAGAGACAATGAAACATCATACGTTGTGTCACGTTTCACAAGCAGATTCCAGTGATAATGCTGTGTGTTGATCGAAATATAAATCAGTTATCAATTATGATGCCTAGGTTTTTTGCTCCTGAACCAGGTTTAACTGGAAAATCACTGAGATTTAAAATGGAATCTGATCATATATTTTTTTTGCTACTTTTGGACCCAGAAGTTTTGTTATTGCTAAGAAGGAGGAAGTTATGCGACTAGTCTGACTTACTAAAAGACTACGTGCCATGCACCCGCCCGCGTGGGGTGGACACCATCCTATACGACTTGTATGGATGCACCTATAAGACCAAGCTTGCCGAAAGTCTGCTGTAGGCTTAAGCGCTGCATTGGGATGGGACCAGAGCAAATTACGGCTTAGTTGAGGTAGGGGACATAGTTCGACTGGTGAATCACGAGGGTCTAGTACAGTGAGCACGTCACCACAGGCTCTGCACCGAACCTACGGCCCATCTCACCATCCTTCAACCCCTCATCGCACGGGAACAAGACCCTGAGATACTCTTTCACGTGGGGTGGCTTCTACCCCCACCCCAGACCTGAGGGGAGATCACAGAAATCAGCACCTGATAAAGACACCTACAGGGACGGCCAACCGGGAGGAGGCCCCGGGGAGACCCAGGACCCTCTGGAGAATTCATAGCTCCTGATTGGTCTGGGAACACCTGGAGCTCCCTCAGGAGGAGCAGGTGGGTAATGCCTGGGTTTTCTTGCTCGCCCTGTTGCTGCTGCCACACTGAAAGGGATTACTCGGAAAATGGAGATGAGAGGAAAAAGACAAGGAGCATTAAGATTGTTACAAGAGTAAAGTTCAAAAGCCGCAATCTCTCAGCAAACTCTCCGCAGCCGTGTATGGCCCTTTATAGAAAAATGCTCTCTCTCTATCTATCTCTCTCTCTCTTTATTTAAACTCTCTCTCTCCTTACTCTTTACATCTCAATTCTCTCTCTCTCTCTCTCTCTCTTTATTTAAACTCTCTCTCCTTCACTCTTTACATCTCAATTCTCACTTTCTCTCTCTCTCTCTCTCTTTATTTAAACTCTCTCTCTCCTTCACTCTTTACATCTCAATTCTCTCTCTCTTGCTTTATCTAAACACTCTCTGTCATTTCCTCTCTCTCTCCTCACTCTTTACATCTCCACTCTCTCTCTTCCTTTCACTCTCTCTCTCTCTTTATCTAAACACTCTTTCTCTCATTCCCTCTCTCTCTATATATCTAAACTCTCTCTCTCTCCCTCACTCTTTACATCTTCACTCTCTCTCTCGATCTAAACTCTCTCTTTATCTAAACACACTCTCTAGTGCTCTCTCTCTCTCTCTCTCTCTCTCTCTCTCTAAAATGATTCATTTTTATATTCACAGGTCTAAAAGTAGGTCTAGGGTTAAATAAAGAAATATTGATTATAAAATAAACCCTGTACAGCGCAGTGTATAAAACAGAAGATACAGCAATGTGCGAAAGTCAGGGACCACCCTTCAGAAGGGAACAGGTATGAACACATTAGCATTAGATTAAAATCTATTTTTAATAGAACATTTACACAGAACCCTGCTTGTTCTTCACTCGCTTCACTGTTGTTAACCCTCGCTTCCACTTTCCAGAGACTGACAGACACACTCTTCAGTCCGAGATGGGGTCCGCTTGTCAGTAAATTAGGAGTGTTTTCATTGGTTCATTCAGCAGGAAAATCTTTATTTTAATAAGATAAATCATATTTATTAAGAAAATAACCAGGTTATTATTCCATTTAAACCATAGATATGATACATTACATACATACATTATAGTTGAATGTGTAAAACATATATAATAATAATAATAATAATAAACATATATATAATAAAATGCTACTATAATAAAAATATAATAGCATTTTTAAATACATATAGAACAATATAATTTTATACTTATATCAGATTATGGACTCCTTGTAAATATACAATAGATAAACAGCTTTATATTTTTACAGAAAACACAGGACGTTTTGTAAAAAACATTTATAAAATGAAATCAGGAAAGGACCCGTGACCTGACATTGAGGCATTGCATATAAGTGTGTGTGTGTGTGTGTGAAGGTCAGGCATAACTCCAGAGGTGGGCGGCGGGTGCTCTAGCAGCCGTTTACCCACAATGCTCGTATTGTTCCTTTCTGCTGAATGAAGTTTTTGCTGTAGATTTAAGGAAAGTTTGGTGTGTTTAAATAGAGGGTTTAAAAAGAGAGGAACACACTTGAACTCAGGGCTTTCTCTGTGGACTCTGTCACTGAAATATTCCTCAAATACACTGTTCTTCTTATAAACACAAGGGTGATATAAACTGAATACATGATAGTTAGTTTTTTTTTTATATTTAAAAACCAATATCACATACTGTAGAGCAAAACACCTGATGTTTCTGAACATAAAGGGGATGTCTACGACTGTGGGGCAAACATTGTTCACTCTGGTTCGTTTACGTTCAGAAACACTACGTCTTTTAAGGTGGAACGGTGTGTTTGAGGGGAAAAACAGACTGTGGATTGTTGGTGTCTGAAGTGTAAATTGTCTGTAAGTGTTTATTCACTGTTTGAATTCCCACAGAAACTCATGTGTAACTCGAGCTGTTTATTTTTGTAGCACTTTCGCTCTGTTTTTACTTTCATGCAGTTGGAGCTCTCCTGAATTTATAGTCAGTTCCACCTTAAGTAATGTAACTGTAACAGCAAAAATAAGTCAGTGTTACCCCCCTGTGGAGCAGGAATACAGCAACATCCTCATCTCGGTTGGTGCTTTTCAGCGTTGTCTAAAAAAATCCAGATGGCGTTTCTCTGCCATGAGCAGAGAGAGAGAAAACCTAGCACCGGACCCAGACACTTTGTTTTTTTACCCATTTACAGACACTGGGGCTTCGTAAACACATTAGAGCGGTTTCCAGAGCAAACCGACTGCAGAGCAGCACATGGAGAGGACACACACTCAGAGCTTTATACACAGGGTTTTTTAAAATTGTGAACATTTAAACTGCTGTATCCTCAGTCCTCCTTTCAGATCTAAAATATTGTCACAAATATTGACAGTGCCAGCTGTCGGCTGAAGTGACAGATCTGGGCGGTGTGTTTTCTCCTCTGGTGTGTGTTTAACTGCTCAGTGTTGTGTTAGTGGCAGTGGGGACTGGAGACGACCAAAAATTGTAAAAATGTTTTTTGCATCATTTGAAAAGATTTTTCGAATCGAACAGTTAAAACAAGTGTCTTTTTCCATGAAACAAAACCTACACAGATTTAATCTTTTTATGAATGTGACACAAACAGAAAGTATTTTAATGTATTTTTTGGAAAGACTATACATTGAACTCTATCAAAGCTGAAACCCTCCTAGTGCCGAACAAACCTTCATAACTCAAGAACCCCCCCCCCCCCCTTGTTCCTTGCAGGCCAAAAGAGTCTTAAAAGCATAAAAAAATGGCCAATACATTTTAAATACCACCTTAAGAAAAAATCCACTTTAAAAAAACCCACAATTATATTGAGAAGCCCACATTTAAAAATGACCACTTGAAATAAAGGTTAAAATGATGAAAAGACAGCTGGTATACTGTGAATGAGGTATTCAAAAAAATTCCACCTTAAGAAACCCTGGATAATTAAGATGTCCCCCTTAAAAATGACCTTTAAAGTGTTAGAGACTGCCTATGTATTTCTGTCTCCCTCAAACCTCTCCCCCCCTGTATCTGCCTCTGCCTCTGCCCCTCCCCCTCCCCCCTCTCTCTCTCACACACGCACACTCCCAGAACACAATTGACAGACTCACAATTCAATGAATTTTGACCAGGAGGTGGACCCTCCAAAATATCACCCATAGCTCGAAAACTTTTCCAGATCCAAAAATGAACGAAACATACCGTAGCGACAAGGAAAGTCTGGCGCTCGAGATGGTGTAAAATTTTTTGCACTTTGAACGAGAATTGATGGTGTAATGGCGAGTTAAATACAGGCAAAATTTTGAAAATCTGCGTGTCCAAAACTCAAAAACAGTATTCTGAAACAGTCTGACACTTACAAGTTTGAGAAAGGGGAAATTTCTCTACCATTTGAAATTTAAATGAAGTCTGTAGGTGAAAGTATAAGCAAGTTATGGTGAAATGTTCGGCAGAAAATTGAAAAAGAAAAAAAATCATTACAATGCATTCCTATGGGAGCGTACCCACCTTCCGAACAAATGCTTAATGAGTTAAAAACAGGAGAAAAATTTAGAAACCGCACTCTGAGCCGCTCTAAAAATACATTGAACTCTATGGGAGCCGAAACCCTCCCTAGTGCTGAACAAAAATTCATAACTCAAAAACCGTATTTCCAATAATTCAAACTTACAAGTGCTAGAAAGGAAAAGTTTCTCTACCATTTAAAATTTAAATGAACTTTCTAGGTGAAACTATAAGGAAGTTATGGTGAATTGTTTGGCTGAAAAGTGAAAAAACGGTTTTCGGGCAGAGAAGCTAGAGTGCGGTGACATCACCCACTCTAACTGCCACCCATTGAAATGAATGGAGAGATTTTGAGGGAGGGATAGAAAGGGAAGGATGAGTGCAAGAAGTCCAAAAACAGATGTGACCTTCAGATGGGTCCTGGTGCGCCCAGATCTGACCATCTGAAATCTCGTGTCCGTAGCTTGAAAATTGAACGAGTTAGAGCACTCTGAAAATTAATTCCGTAGAAATGACTGGGGAAAAATGGAACGAAAAACGAGTGTAGCGGGTGAACGAGTGCAGGTATCGGAAAGCTGTATACAAGCCCACATTGTCACTATAAGACGCACAATTTCCAGGTGGAACGGAGTCGATAGCTCGAAAACTGCGGGACAAGTTAAGCGGACAAGGAAACGCGGAATAATAAGAATACTGAGAAATAGAACAATATATTGTGCCGCTGCTTAAAGCAGCAGGCACAACATAATAAAGGAGCTGAAAGTAATGAGGGGTGGCATGGTGGAGAAGCAGGTAGTGTCTCTGTTACAGCTCCAGGGTCCTGGGGGTTGTGGGTTCAAGTCCCACTCTGGGTGACTGTCTGTGAGGAGTGTGGTGTGTTCTCCCTGTGTCTGCGTGGGTTTCCTCCGGGTGACTGTCTGTGAGGAGTGTGGTATGTTGTCCCTGTGTCTGCGTGGGTTTCCTCTGGGTGGTCCAGTTTCCTCCCACGCTCCAAAACACATGTTGGTAGGTGGATTAGAAACTCAAAAGTGAGTGAGTGAATGTGTGAGTGTGTCGCCCTGTGGAGGACTGGCGCCCCCTCCAGGGTGTGTTCCTGCCTTGTGCCCAGTGATTTCGTGTAGGCTCGGGACCCACCGTCGCCCTGAACTGGATAAGGGTTACAGACAATGGATGAATGAGTAAAAGTAATACATTTCTGTAAATTATTACTTCTACAACAAAATAACTGAACACTAATAACAATTACAATAACAACAACAACTACAAAAACAATAGCAATGACAACTACAAATGCAACTGCAGCTCCTAAAGTGAGTCAGCAACTTAAACAACTTCATCATCTTCATTAATTACATTTACAGCAAAAAGGAGTTACGAGTTCAGAGACAAAGAAGAGAGAAAGGAGGGATCAGCCAGTCGTCTGAGTGTCAAAGAGAGAGAGAGATGAAGGGAATGAATGAGTCTCTAAAGCAGATTAATGAAAGACTCGCTCTCTCGGCTGCTCTAATGAATCCCTCGTTAATTACACTGTTCATTAGCCTAATCACACTCTAACAACCAGCAGGACAACCATCTGCCCCCGACTCCCAGGAAATAAAGAGGAAGCGAGGCAGTGGGCCGCAGTCGGCCTCAGGCCCATGTCAGGAGTCTTTTCTGGGTCTGAGCTGGATCTCTCAGTGAGAAAAACGAGAGAGTGGGACTTTCACTACTCTGTCGCAGCCCTGATCAGATTCACACTCCCCGGGTTTAATGCCCAGCGTCACTGGAGCCTCTAGGTTACGAGGTCAGTGGTTAAAATAAGAGCTTTGGGAAAGTGGTGAGATTAAACACACTAAAAATACATCATGCTTCGAGAAACTTTTCTTGTATTTGTTCTTCTGTAAACCCCACCTCACAACAACCTTTCTCCATGAAGGAATGTCAAAATAAACGCTTCTGAAAGAAAGAAAAAAGGAAGAAAGAAAGAAATGTAAAATGAAACAACCAAACAGAGAGACAGAAAACACCCTGACACTTAAACTATTTAAAAACATGAAAGTATGAAAAATGTAAGAAAGGAAAATAAAATAAAAAATCATCAAAGAAAAATATTAGAAAAATCAAATACATTTTCAAAAGTAAGAACATTAGAAATAAATAAATAAATGATGTAAAGGGAGTATGAAAAAGAAAGAGAGAGAGAGAGGGAAAGAGAGAAAGAGTGATGTAGTGTTTAGTGTTGTGTTTAGTTTGGGTTTGGGTGCAGTTTGTAACTTTGTGATGTAAGGAATGCGCTGATTTACAGCCGCAGAGGTCAAACGTCTGATACAGACGCACATAGAATGCTGTGTGGGCAGACACACACACACACATATATACATATACACGCACATCAGGTCCTGAAACAGAAGGTCATTGTTGAACCGAGAGGTTTCTCTTGTTACTGTCATCAGAATATTCCCCAGTGGCTTTGAACACAGCTCGGCCAATCAGAGTCCAGAACAGCTCAGTCTCAGCCCTGCGTTAGCATAAATTTATAAAACACTGTCCTTACACACTGCTGCTCCATGCGGGTCATAAACATGTCACCAACATGCAACGTGCTGCCTTCATGTGGATTTTCAAATCAGTTTAATGTGTAAAACTGTCCGAGAGAGAGAGAGTGAGTGAGTATGACTGAGTGAGTGAGTGAGTATGACTGAGTGAGTGAGTGAAAGAAACTGTCACGGGGTGTGTGTGTGTGAGAGAGAGAGAAAGAGAGTGAGTGTGTGAAACTGTCCAGAGGTGTGTGTGTGAGAGAGTGAGTGACTGGGTGAGTGTGTGAAACTGTCCAGTGGTCTGTGTGTGTGTGAGAGAGAGTGAGTGTGTGAAACTGTCACAGGGGTGTGTGTGTGTGTATAATTATTCAGGGTGTGTTTCTGCCCTGTGGCCAATGACTCCTGCTAGTCTCTGAACTCACAGCGAACAGGACGGAGCACGTACAGAATATGAACGAATGAATGAAGGTGAATATTAAACTAATCTTAACACTCCTCGTTTCCATTTGTAACCCATTAAATATTAATTCATGAACACAGAGCTGGAGAATTATTAACCACCTCAGAATCACTGCCTTTAAACACTAAAGCCCTTAAGCCCTTAAGGTTCTGGTTCACGTTCCCTGTATCTGATCGGCACACTCGCCATTCTCTAATGTCCTTATCTGTATTCCTGCTGCTGTGATATAAAACAGTGCTGCTACACAGCAGTTAGACTCCATTTGCGGCCACTTTAGGAGAACACCGCTGTGAGATAAAGGCTCCCTGGAGTAAATACTCTCCCTCTAATGACTCCTATATGTCTTTGTGTTAAGCTCACTGTAATTAGCATCTGAATGAGCTTCGTTTGATAAATAGCTTCACAAAAGCTGAGCTCTGTGTGCTCCTTCGCGCCTGAATAAACATAGACTCGTACCAGAAATGTCAACAGTGCTGTGGTGCTGGTCTTTTGTCCTCCTCCAGCAGGTGAATCAGGTCCTGGTTCTGGAAGCGGGTTCTTGTTTAGTGGCTGTTCTCTCGTGGTTCAGAGCGAGTCGAGTAGGGACTAAACCGTGGCGTGTAAACCTTGCAGAGCACTGATTGTCCAGAGAGAGTCGTCACTCTACGCCACGCAATGCAGACGACCAGCATCAACTCTCCATCTGTAAAATCTCCAGCTGCAGCAGAGATCACGTTTGTTTTTATCTGACTGTCGCTCATCTGTTAGTACAAGACTTCTGTTTCTAATGAAGTGGCCTAAAATCACCTGGGTTCCCATAGCAGCAATACCCTAACATCCATCCATTCATTCATCATCTGTAACCCTTGGGCAGTTCTGTGTGCCGGTGGGTCCGGAGCCTACCCGGAATTACTGGACGCAAGAGAGAACACACCCTGGAGGGGGCACCCAACATGTGTTTTTGGAACATGGGTAGAAACTCACAAGGACATGGGGAGAGCACAATGTCGTAACAACCCTAACAATACCCCATAGCAACCAACTGGGATGCTATAGCAGCTGTCCAGCAACAGTCTGGCAACCACCCGGGATACTAATGAGGCCAACTATCAACAACCTAGCAACACCCTAAGAACCACCTGGGATACCATAGCAACCTTCTAATAACACATGCATCCACCTTCAAACACTCTAACAACTGCAAAATATGTCTTCAGGAAATGCATTTTCAAGATTATATAATTTTTAAGTCCAAATACAACAACAACAACTAAATAACTAGTTATTGACACATACCATGTCTGCTTTTGTTTATGTATCTTGGGGAAGGTTTGGGAAATGCTTAGGCAGATGGCAGGGTGGGAGCCAAATCCTACTGGGGTCCCCCGTGAAACTCTAGAGCCGACTGCTCAGGGCTTACTACTCTGAGACCTCGGGTAAGGATCTTGGGAGACAGAGCCATGGAGAGGTTAGGGCTGTCTGCCAGCACAGTCTCAGCATTAGTCTGCAGGGGGTCCTGATGGGTCTGGGTCAGCAGAGGATCACACCATAACAGAATCAGATTCTCCCTCCCTAAGACGCCTTGAGGAATCTGCTGAGAGACGTTACTCAGAAATGGTGGAAACTCTCCTGGATGATAGTCTCAATTTAGTCTCGTAATGAGAATATCAGGAGAGGTTCTGACTTAATGGGGAGAGAATCTAATCTCGGGAGTAAGAACAGCATGCTAAGGAAAATGCTAATGCTCCGTAGTGTGCTCGATTTTGGAGACAAGAGATGCTTCTGTCCAGATAAAAATGATAGCATTTCCAGCATCAAAACTGAGCAGGTTCTTAGTGCAGATGTGCAAGAGTGGGGTTCTGTCTTTGGTTCAACTCCTGGATCATTCTCAGCGCTTCAGTGACACTGACGTGGTGGTGGTGTGTTGGTGTGTGTTGTGCTGGTGTAGAGTGGATCAGACACAGCAGTGCTGCTGGAGTTTTTAAACCCTGTGTCCACTCTCTGTCCACTCTGTGAGACACTTCTACCTCGTTGGTCCACCTTGTAGATGTAAAGTCAGAGCTCATCTGTCGCTGCACAGTGTGTGTCGCTCGACCTCTAGTCCTTCATCAGTGACACAGGACGCTGTCGGCTGGATGTTTTTGGTCGGTGGACTGTTCTCAGTTCAGACACTGAGGGGTTAAAACTCCAGCAGCACTGCTGTGTCTGATCCACTCTACACCAGCACAACACACACTAACACACCACCACCACGTCAGTGTCACTGCAGCACTGAGAAGGATCCACCACCACATCACACCTGCTCTGTGGGGGTCCTGAGCTCTGAGGGACAGGGGGTAAGGAAGTAACAAAGTATGCAGAGCCACAGATATATTATAGTCTGTAACTGTAAAACTACACAGTGCTCCTGTGTGGACAGTGAAGCTGAGGGAATGTACAGTGACTGCAGTCTCACAAAGCAGATAATATTCTAAGCTCCAACCTGCATCAGCGTCTCCGCTCGTCTCTTTATGGCTCCACCAGTTACAGGTTGGACTCATTGGTGAATGGATTCTGTTGTTTTGGGATAAAACAGAGCTGGACAGGTCAGTGGCTGCAGGTCGTAAAGCATGCTGGAGTGACCTGAGTGATGTAGGGTACGACTATAAACATTGTCCTCCTCACAGAGCTCCACTGAAGCGAGGCCCAGAGAGCAGACGTAATGTATCTGTTCATGTTAAACCTGGAGCGGGGACAGGAGCGAATACTCCATCTGCTCCTCACAGCTCATCACCAGTGAGTCATCATTTTCATTCAGCCTCAGCGTCCAGGAGGTTTAACCCTTCAACCTGTTCAACTCCATCCTCCCTGAACACTGTGCCAAGGAGAGAGAGAGAGAGAGAGAGAGAGAGAGAGAGAGAGAGAGAGGAGAACAATAGTAGAGAAAAATAGATTTAGAAAGGCCAAAAATAGTAAGAGTGAGAAAGTGAAAGATAAAAATAAATTTGAGAGGACAATAATAGTGATATAAGGAGAGAGAGAGAGATTGACAGAGAACAACAACGTGAGGGAGAGAGAGAAACGAGAACATGACTGAGAGTGGTGAGAGAAAAAAAAAAGTTTGAAAAAAGGAAAGCAAACAGAACGAGTGAAATGGAAGAGAAACGTGAGAGAGAGAGAGAGAGAGAGAGAGAGAGAGCCCTGTCTTTTGTCTCAGCGTGTGTTTGTTCTTCTTTGCTCCAGAACAGATTGGGGGGGGGGGGGGGTGGAGGGGCTGCTTTACTGAGAGCGGGGAGCGGCGATGTCAAGGTCAAATACTATTCTGAGGGTCCTCCTCCAGCCTCAACAGCTTCCTAATGGACTCCACTGGGGGCTGTTAGGTTTCACGCCCCTCGGCTTCTGTATTACTTCCCCTGACCCTTCTCTGTCTTCATCTTTAGCTGCTTTACATGCGGATAGACGAGAGAATCCCTGATTTTGTTGAACGTCTGCACCGAAAACACTACGAAGCTCCATTGAAGGCACGCTGTGGACCACTTGCTGTCCATCGCTTTTGACCCTGAATGTGGGGAACTGCAGTTCTCTCTGGTTTGTTACGTTCAGAAGCTCTGCATCTTTTAAAGAGCAGTGTGTTTGAGGAAGAAAAACGATTGTTTGTTGGTGTCTGAAGTGTAACTTGCAAGTGTTTATTCACTGTTTGAATTCCCACAGAAACTCATGTGTAACTCGAGCTGTTTAGTTTTGTAGCATTTTCGCTCTGTGTTTACTTTCACGTAGTTAGCGCTCTCCTGAATTTAGAGTCAGTTCTAATGTAAATAATCTGAAAACAGAAGAGTGAGAGAAAGCCTAGCATACTCGACAAGATACTTTTTTGTTCTCATTTACTTACTCTTTGGCTTTGTAAACACATTAGAGCGGTTTCCAGCTCAAACCGACTGCAGAGCAGCACATGGAGAGGAACCATCTGAATTTTATAAAGTGTTCTTGATTACAGTTGTGAATGTCGCCTTTAAGTGCAGAACATTTTAAAGGAGACAAGGGATCACCCTGAACGATCTGCATTATGATGTCACACAAAACTCCACTTTGATTCCCTCTACTGATGTAACCTACAGACATATGACGCTTATGAACTGTGCATTATTCGCAAAAGTAAAAAAAAAAACATAAAAATGTGGAATACAGATTCAGTGCCACTGTACTTTCTCCTGTAATAATTCCCTAAATCTCAACAAAGATTCGCAGTGGAAACATGTACAGACTTAGCAGCTGTGTTTCAGATGAATGGAGCATGTAGACAAAACTGTTAGTGTGTGTAAACACTGTAGCAACATCACTCTGGTGTGTGGAGTTTGTGGCAGTGTTCTCTGTGTGAGAGGCGTGGAGTCTGAGAGAGCGCATTTCCACCAAGAAAAATAGGTTCTGGAACCCAAACAGTTTGGTCGCAGCGGGAACCAAAGAATAGTAGGTTTTTCAGCATGAACCGTGAGGGCATCTGGGGCGTGGCTGGTTACAGGAGCAAGGAGTGATGGCGACACCCACAGAGAGCGCACTGTGTAGTCTCCTACGTCTTCTTATCACCAAATGTTGATCACTGTTTGCTTTTTGGAGAAAAACAAACATCTGTAACAACAGCACAAACACTCACAGGTCGTCTACACGCTCCGCCACCTTCTCACTTCTGTTTACTGCCGCTGTGCAGCGCCCCCTGTTGGTGACGTTTCCACTAAAGCTGTTGTAAACGCGGCCGGTTCGCTGAAGTCACCAAGGTTCTTAGAAAACCAGACAGAACCAGTTCAAGAGCCAGAGTCCTTTGGTGGAAAAACGCTAAATTAGACACTGACCGAGAGGAAACAAGAGGAAACTTGAAGTTAGTCAAACTCAGAGTGATGGACTCTGCTGTTAACTTTTAATTTGGAATGAATTGAAAGAAAAAAGAAACAGTAAGAAAGTACATCTACAAATAACAGTTTTACATTGGCCTCATTCCCCGATGGTGTTTCAGCACGGAATCACTGCTGAATTCTTTGTTTTTGAAAGATGAATTAGCATTGCTATTGTGGCATTGTTTCAAAGATATTTCAACCTTGAAACAACAAATTAAATTATTTCAGCTTTGATTTGAATGTGTTTTGTTAACCTTTTCATAACAATTCAGTGTTGTTTCAACTGTTTTATTTATTTTAACAACCAAATGTTAATTTTGAAGGTCATTCAGGCACCAACTGTGTTCATTTATTTATTTATTTTTGTGATTGGAAAAACAGTCTGACTTTGTGATCGGTTTCACGACTTGTTTCCATCTAGTTTAGTTTTGGTCGACCTCTGGGACACGTGGGCAGTGAATTGTGAATAACTCAGGGATGTGAAGGATACACTGGGACCATCCTCCAAATCGCTCCATGCACAGGCTGCATTCCTCTGCATTGTTTAGGGACTCAACAGCTGAGAAATGCAGCATAGTCTCTGGGATGCAGCTGTGGTCTTTCTCCTGAGACTAAGAACAGCAAGGGGGGTACATGAACATGTTCTCATTGCTGTCTCTCAGATACAGGAGGAAGTTACATTACATTATATTCTCTGCCCCTCGACCTTGAGACTAGACCCTCACTATGAGCTCACTTCCGTTTCCCACAGAGACGTTCTCAGACATCCAGGGGGGAGGGGTTGGGATGGAGGTCATCACCTCAAGTTCTTCCTCTTCAGTGGACATAAACATTTAACCCTTTAGGTCTAAGACAAACAGTACACGAGGTCTGGTGCTGATGTTGGTGATTAGTTCTGGATCAAAAACCCCACTCCAGCTCATCCCAAAGAAACAGGATGGAGCCGTATCACTCCAGAGAACACAGTTCCGTTGCTCCACAGCCCAGTGCTAGGAGGCTTCATAACCCTCTGACACATTTGGCATTGGCCACAGTGACCTTAGACTCATGTGCAGCTGCTCCAAAGCTTCCCAATTAATTGGGCAGTGATCATACAAGCAGTGTGTGGATTGTGAGTCATATACAGAGAGAGAGAGAGAGGGGGGGGGGTGGTCAGAAATGCAGAGGGCATGACAGAGGTGAAACGGCATGCTGGGAATTGAACTCCTGCCCCATCACAGTCACCATGGAAACCATGGTGAGAGCCCTAGAGCTAGCCAAGTGCAGCTTTTGGACCGATCACAGTGAGAGAGGAAGGAGTGCTCCCTGCTGCTGAGAGACCAACGGCAACTGAACCAAGCTCAAATCTGCGCATGCATTCACTCGTTTTTGTCCACTTCCTTTGATTTGTCGCAACTACTAAGTAGATCTCAAGGATCTACTCCAAGATCATCTATGAGATCTCCTTGAAGGAATTTGGTTCTTGACGGCTCATGGTTCAGACTGCATTTTCAATCTATGTCCCAGGTTTACAGTCCACTTTCACAGAAGCCTCTTCCATAAATCAGGACCTATTCTTACAAACTCACACTTCAGCTGTTGTGGTCATCTCCACATCTTTGGCTACGTTCACATTACAAGCTTTATTCAATTCAGATTTTTGCTCAGATTGGATTTGGCGAATCTTGGCAGTTCAAATTCATAAATGTATGTGACCTGTACCTGTCTTTAATGTAAACAACAGCACACAAAAGCACACAATGATACATGGTCACTTTATGCACGGAAGCATTATGCAGCTCTTCTGAATCACATTTTGCAAACAACTCTGCACCACAAGATCATCACAATCGCAACAGACTCTCTCCACCCTACGTAGTGCACAGTCATTAAATATGTCTCGGCACTCATGTAGTGCGTTGTGTGTTGAATTATGAATCTGTTTATATATTTAGCTATAAGCTTCACATATGGCTTTCCAGTTAGTGCCCGGTCTGTGTGCAGTATTTTTAGTTTTATAATCTGTGAAGTGCACTATGTAGGGAGTATTGTATTATTTGGGACGCACTGCCAGTGCTGGCTGAGGTGAAAGCTCAACGTGGATGTGCACAGGCAGGATTAGTGTGCCATTCACATTAGTGTCGCATGCCCATGAATCAGATACGTATCCAATCTAGGAGCCCATATGAAAGTGGCTCAGTCTGATTTCACAAATCAGATTTGACATGTTCACACACGAGTGAGAAGCTCCTGTTTACCAGACTACAGCTGTAATGATAACAATTCCTGTTAAATCTATGGGGTTCCTGTTAAATCTATACTGGCTTTGGAAAGGGTTATGGACGTTCTAGTTCTAATGTTTTAAACATAAGACATTGAAGTGTTTTGCTGGCATGGAGCCACCTAATGACTGTTGGAGCGCCACCTAAGACCTCTGGGGTGAGTTGGAGTTTTGTGATCCAGAACTGATCATCCAACATCAGCACCTGACCTCATCACTAGAGCTGTCGCGGTGAAAGAGTTTCCCTTGCGGTGATGTAACAGGACTCAACACTGCGGTATGTGATATTACTGCCACAAATTACTCAATTTATCCTGAGCCTGGTGCTGTTCTCCTAATTGTCGCCTGGAACCGGCCTGAACTGTGGGTTTTGAGGCTGCTCCGTGACTCTGAGCTGCTGGAGGCAGTTGGGCTCGGGATGGAAGCTAGATGAGGTCCCAAATTCGATACATTTCTCAGTTTCACAGCAAACGTTCTGGCACAGATTGTACAAATGTCCTTGTGTGAATTGCCCGGCTCTCCCTTTTCATTTGGTTGAAATCCAAAATGCTCCTAAAAGTTGGTTTTGCCGCTAGGTTTGCTTTCATTCTGTTTTATAAAAGAAGACCGACAGCTGTTCAGCACCAGTTCAGGTCCGGAGCCTACCCGGAATCACTGGGCGCAAGGCAGGAACACACCCTGGAGGGGGCGCCAGCCCTTCACAGGGCCACACACACACTCACACCTACAGACATTTTTGTGTCTCCAATCCACCTACCAACATGTGTTTGTGGGAGGAAACCGGAGCACTCAGAGGAAACCCACGCAGACACAGGGCGAACACACCACACTCCTCACAGACAGTCACCCGGAGGAAACCCACGCAGACACAGGGAGAACACACCACACTCCTCACAGACAGTCACCCGGAGGAAACCCACGCAGACACAGGGAGAACACACCACACTCCTCACAGACAGTCACCCGGAGGAAACCCACGCAGACACAGGGAGAACACACCACACTCCTCTCAGACAGTCACCCGGAGGAAACCCACGCAGACACAGGGAGAACACACCACACTCCTCTCAGACAGTCACCCGGAGGAAACCCACGCAGACACAGGGAGAACACACCACACTCCTCACAGACAGTCACCCGGAGGAAACTCACACAGACACAGGGAGAACACACCACACTCCTCACAGACAGTCACCCGGAGGAAACCCACGCAGACACAGGGAGAACACACCACACTCCTCACAGACAGTCACCCGGAGGAAACCCACGCAGACACAGGGAGAACACACCACACTCCTCTCAGACAGTCACCCGGAGGAAACCCACGCAGACACAGGGAGAACACACCACACTCCTCTCAGACAGTCACCCGGAGGAAACCCACGCAGACACAGGGAGAACACACCACACTCCTCACAGACAGTCACCCGGAGGAAACCCACGCAGACAAAGAGAGAACACACCACTCTCCTCACAGACAGTCACCCGGAGGAAACCCACGCAGACAAAGAGAGAACACACCACTCTCCTCACAGACAGTCACCCGGAGGAAACCCACGCAGACACAGGGAGAACACACCACACTCCTCACAGACAGTCACCCGGAGGAAACCCACGCAGACACAGGGAGAACACACCACACTCCTCACAGACAGTCACCTGGAGCGGGACTCAAACCCACAACCTCCAGGATCTGTCATCATTACACACACTAAGGTGTAAAACAAGAAAAACAATGCAAAAAAAGGAAAACATTGCTATTGGGTGGTTAATAGTGCAGTGTAACAATATTACAGTTATTGCAACAGCCCTACTCATCACTAGTGTTCATGTGAAGGCTGAGTGCCTTCAAATCTTCACAGCAATGTTCCAATGTCTAATGTAAAGCCTTCACAGAGCAAAAAGGAGGACACCTCCCTATTAACACCCATGAGTTCAGAAAAGCTTCGGCCTGACGGTGCTGTGAGACTTGTTCCCTTCAGCCTCTGCTCAGCAGTCTACGGTCATAACCCACATCAAAGAAGCCCCTGCCTCCTTTATGACTTTCATTAATGAGCTTCATGTGGCGCAGGGTCGGGTTCCTGCTTCCTCACAGGGTCCGGTCCGGTCCGGCTGTTTAAAAAGCCCTCGGTCAGCAGGAACGTTGTTCTCAGATCTCTAAATATTTACAGAGGCTGCACAGCAGCAGGTCACGCCACCAGATGCTGAGGGTCACGGTGTAATGGAGCTCATATGTTACTGTTACGGTGGATAATGCTGACCTCGTTTTTCACGGGCTACTTCAGTAGGACGTTACTCCCAAGTACACGTGGGTCACTGTGCTATAGGCCTGCAGTGAACAAGCAGCCTAAAAGTGACAAGGACATAAGTATCCTATGATGGCAAACAGAATTAAGAAGCTAATGGTTTAACCTTAAAAAAAGGATTAATAGTTAAAATGAAGAGAAATACATATATTTACTAGTGGAGCTGTTTAATAAAAATTTAGGTGTGTTAATCACAAAGACATTCAGTGATAAATCACATTATTTCCTTGTTTCTTTTAGAAGGGAGATAAATAAATGTGGGGAGTGTTATGTACGACAAACTGGTGAGAGGAAACCATTTTTTTGATTTGTTATAACATTTTAGTGTCTTTTTTATGATACTTGAATTTAATTCTCTTAATTTGCTCAGTGAAGGTTTCAGGGAGTGAGTTAACATCAAACACAACGAAGCTCAGACATAAGCTTTAACTGAGATATAGCGTGCAGCTCACAGCTCAGACACTAACACACCTCCGTATTCAGCTTCAACAACTTTATAAGAGAGAAATGTGTGGATTAAACAAGGCACGAGATGCCAAATGTGTGTGCCATGCCAATGTGTCACTAGACTCTGAGAAACGAGTGAATTATGGGAGGAAGTTTGGTAAATATTAATGTGTTAAAGTTTCCAGATGAATCACGTGTTAATGCATTAACGTTCACAGCACTGCTATTTACATAATTATACATCACACACATGATTATAAACATAGTCTCCATGTCTCTGAGCTAAAGCACTGGTAATATGATATTAATTATGTATCCTTCATATTACTGAGTTATCTAATCTGGGGATTTATAACTGTGTGATATTCAGAGATGGCAGATGAGGATTAGGATGATCTAATCTCCTCTTCTGGCTAATAAAAGCTTGCTGTGTGGAGCCTGTGGGAGTATTGTGTGTCTCTGCAATTGTTGTCTGTGTGCTTTGGTCTGTTAGTGTGTACTGTGTCGCAGTAAGAGAGAGATTAATCTGGAAATACAGCTCCAGCAGGTGCAGGAATTATTCAGAGACAGGAGTTTCCATCAGTCACAGGGTTTCATTAAAACTTGTTTATATCCACAAGACTTAAGCCTCAGCCACTCTACTCTGCTCTACCAGACTACTGGTCTTTTCTCCTTCTCCAGCAGGTGAATCAGGTCCTGGTTCTGGAAGCGTGTTCTTGTTTAGTGGCTGTTCTCTCGTGGTTCAGAGCGAGTCGAGTAGGGACTAAACCGTGGCGTGTAAACCTTGCAGAGCGCTGATCGTCCAGAGAGAGTCGTCACTCTACGCCACGCAACGCAGACGACCGGCACCAACTCTCCATCTGTAAAATCTCCAGCTGCAGCAGAGATCACGTTTGTTTTTATCCGATTCACAACGGCAGCTCGTAAAATGACGCCGTGGTCTTTTGAAGAGGTTCAAACGCTCCTCGGATCGGTGGCCGACGAAAGAATCCAGCGAGAGCTGGACGCTGCAACAAGGAAGGAACAAACTCTACTGATCTGTCTGAACTGATGACGGAGCTGTGTTCAGTCCCAAACAACAACAACAACACGCCAATACACCATGAGTGAACACCGCTTAACGTTACCGCCGCCGTTGTTGTGGTTTCCAAAGACCACTGTTCCCCTTAGAGATGGGGTTAGAGACGACACCAGATACATGTCATTTGGTTTGTGAAGGGTTTGGGGGGTTCTTATAGTGGAAACGTTACCAGGGACCAAGCGAGTGGAGCCATGTAGCGTCAAGATGAATAGGTACCAAACAGTGGAAAAGTCACCATAGAACTGTAAATGATATACACTCTTATCCCAGCATAATGAGACTCTTGCTCTCCACTCCATTAGAGTTGTGTTTAACACATTCATATTATTTTAATTCTCTTTTTATTGAATGTGGTGATGTAAACTCAGTATCGCCACTTTTGAGTTCAATGCAAAGTAATGCAATGTGCAATTATCTGTCATTGTATAACATACAACAAAATGTATATTCTGCATTTTACCCATCTGTGGCAGTGAACACACACACACACACACACTAGGGGCTGTGAACACTCATCCAGGGCAGGGAGCTGTTGTGGATTCAGTACCTTGCTCAAGGGCCCCTCAGCTGTGGACTAAGGAGGAGGACACTGCTGTTCCTTCACTCTCACAAACCCCAGTTTTCCTGCTGCTCATGGGACTCAAACTCATGACCTTTCAGTCCAAAGCCCTCTGCTCTAACCCTTAGATTTTTTTTAAGCTAGATTTTCACTGCTTAGATCAAGGTAAATAATATTGTGGATACAACAGTAGCAGCTCGAACAATTCTAATGTCCTTTTTACCACCAAAAGCGCTCCAACAGTTTTGATTAAATGTCTTATTTATGATTTTCTTACATTGTTCTCTGTAGACTACAATTCCCATGAGCTGAAGAGTCACGCTTCTGTGTTGTCCTTGAATTAATCAGTTTGACTTTAGTGACTTTAGTGTCCTTTAGCTCTGTACGGTGTGTGGAGACGGAGGGATGTGGATATGTTCCTCTTTTGGATCCAAGAGTCTGACCCAAATATATTCTTCTCCCTCTGCTCAGTTTGAAATGATGCATTTCCTCTTATCTCCTGTAGGGGGCCATTCTCCTGCCTGGCAACAGAGTGACGGAGCACCCTAGCAACGGAGAGGATGCGGGAAAGTTCCTGTTTGAGGTCGTCCCAGGTAATAAGAGCTCTCAGCTTCCCGCCGAGGAAGGGGGGGAGAGGGGGGTGGGGTGTAATGAAGATGAAATGACAGGATGTGATATTTATATCCAGTAAACGCTGCAGTGAAGTGAGGCACTTGGAGAGGGGATGTAAAAAAGCCTGATGTTATTATTTTTATATGTTTATTTATATGATTATTTATTTGCTCATGGCCTGAAGCTAATATAAACCTAAAATATTCACCTGGGTTCTCTGGCAGTAAAACTTTAACTTTCTGGAAAAATGAGAAGAGTTTTCTCTTCTGAATCTTCCTCATTCTCATGCTGTTTAGTGCTTCTGTTGAGTCTTGGTTCTTCCCAGTGTTTTTTTTATCAAGATTCCTTATGGTGGTTGAGTCTTGGTTCCTCTCTGCGGTTCTGTTGGGTCTTGGTTCCTCTCTGTGGTTCTGCTGGGTCTTGGTTCCTCTCTGCAGTTCTGTTGAGTCTTGCTTCCTCTCTGTGGTTCTGTTGAGTCTTTCCTTTCCTTTCAGTTCCTTTCCTTTCCGGTTCCTTTCAGTGCAACTAAACTGATCTGATCTGAACTGAACTGAACAGGACTGTTCTGAACTAAACTGTTTGGAACTGACCTGAATTGAACTGAGTTGAACTGAGCTGACCTGAATTGATCTGAACTAAACTGAAGAGATTTAATTTGAACTGAACTGAACTGAATTCACCTGACCTGAACTAAGCTGAACTGAACTGTAATGAAGTGAACTAAACTGAACTGACCTGACCTGAAATAAACTGATCTGAACTGACCTGACCTGAACTAAACTGATCTGAACTGACCTGACCTGAACTAAACTGATCTGAACTGACCTGACCTGAACTGAACTGAGTTGAACTGAGCTAACCTGAATTGATCTGAACTAAACTGAAGAGGTCTGAACTAAACTGAATTAACCTGACCTGAACTAAGCTGAACAGATCTGAACTGACCTGACCTGACCTGAACTAAACTGAACTGAACTGTTTGGAACTGACCTGAACTGAACAGTACTGCCCTGAACTGAACTGAGTTGAACTGAGCTAACCTGAATTGATCTGAACTGAACTAAACTAAACTGAATTGACCTGACCTGAACTAAGCTGAACAGATCTGAACTGAGCTGGCCTGAACTGAACTGAACTAAACTGAACTAAACTGACCTGAACTGAAGTGACCTGAACTAAACTGAACTGATCTAAACTGAACTGAACTGATCTGAACTGACCTGACCTGAACTGATCTGAACTGAAATGAACTGAACTACACTGAATTGACCTGACCTGAACTAAGCTGAACAGATCTGAACTGACCTGACCTGAGCTGACCTGAACTGAACTAAACTGAACTGACCTGACCTGAACTAAACTGACCTGAACTGAGGTGACCTGAACTAAACTGAACTGATCTAAACTAATCTAAACTGAACTGAACTGATCTGAACTGACCTGACCTGAACTGATCTGAACTGAAATGAAATGAACTACACTGAATTGAACTGAAATGAACTAAACTGAACTGTTTGGAACTGACCTGAACTGAACTGAGTTGAACTGAGCTGACCTGAATTGATCTGAACTAAACTGAAGAGATTTGATCTGAACTGAACTGAACTGAACTGAATTGACCTGACCTGAACAGATCTGAACTGACCTGACCTGACCTGAACTGAGCTGACCTGAACTGAACTAAACTGAACTGACCTGACCTGAACTAAACTGAACTAAACTGACCTGAACTGAGGTGACCTGAACTAAACTGAACTGATCTAATCTAATCTAAACTGAACTGAACTGATCTGAACTGACCTGACCTGAACTGATCTGAACTGAAATGAACTGAACTGAACTGAGTTGAACTGAGCTGACCTGAATTGATCTGAACTAAACTGAAGAGATTTTATCTGAACTGAACTGAACTAAACTGAATTAACCTGACCTGAACTGATCTGATCTGAACTAAACTCATCTAATCTGATCTGAACTGAACTGATCTACACTGACCTGAACTGATCTGAACTGAACTGAAGTGAACTGACCTGAATTGATCTAAACTAAACTGAACTGAACTGATCTGAACTGAACTGAAGTGAACTGAACTACACTGAACTGAACTGATCTGAATTGATCTAAACTAAACTGAACTGAACTACACTGAACTGAACTGATCTGAATTGATCTAAACTAAACTGAACTACACTGAACTGAATTGTGTGGTGCAGAGTGCTGTGGTTGAACTGAGAGCTCAGCCACATTTAGCCTCATTGTGTCTGAGAATGAGACAATAACAAGCTTCATTCAGTTTGCATCTATATTTCTCTCTATGCATTTCTGTCTTTCTCTCTCAGTTCTCAGCCCATGAGGCAGTAGTTGGTGTTGAACTATGAGAAGACTGAACTTAATTTGACCAACTTAATTTAACATTAATCTCTGGCACTAAGAATCAATTTGCAGTAAATGTCTGATGATTAAAAGAGTGATCCTCCTTGTACCTTGAGGTTTGTCTGTTCTCCGGCCTGGTTCTCCACGTCCGGTTCTCAAGGCCAAGATGGAGATCTGCGGGATTACTTTCAAATCAAATCAAATTTATTTGTATAGCGCTTTTTACAACTGATGTTGTCACAAAGCAGCTTCACAGAATTCCAATAAGACAAAGATTTGACATGAAATGTAAAAAAAAGTTTAAAAATTACATTGAGCATCTGTGGAGGAAACTTCCAGAAGAGTGTTTGTTCTGAGGCAGGCAGAAGTGTGCCTTATCAAACACCCTTAACTGGAACAGAATTACAGCTCTCTCTTTCTGTCTCTCTCTGTCTCTTTCTCTCTGTCTCTTTCTCTCTCTTTCTGTCTGTTTCTTTCTGTCGCTCTCTATCTGTCTCTTTCTCTCTCTTTCTGTCCTTTCTCTCTCTTTGTCTCTCTCCCTCTCTGTCTTTATCTCACTCTCTATCTGTCTCTTTCTCTCTCTATCTCTGTCGTTTTCTCTCTCTCCCTCTGTCTCTATTTCTTTCTCTCTTTCTCTCACTCTCTCTTTCTGTCTCTCTCTCTCTCTCTCTCTCTCTCTCTCTCTCTCTCTCTCTGTCTTTCTCTCTTTCTCTCTCTTTGTCTCTCTCTCTCCATCTCTCTTTCTCTCACTCTCTATCTGTCTCTATCTCTCCCTCTCTGTCTCTCTCTCTCTTTCTCCTCAGCCTCTTCCTTCCCTTTTTGTTTTTCTGTTTTTCCTCCAAATCAGACTGTTTCTTCAGGTATTGTGTGTCGTCTCCTTGGCTTCATCAGCGCTGGTCAATACAGTGACAGGATGTGTGTGTGTGTCCTTGGAATCAGTCGATACACTGTGTGCATATGAGGAGACTGTGTATGTGTGTTATAACCTTGAAGTTCAGATTACTTGATGAACTGGAACAAACGGTCCTCTTTGTGAACGTCAAACCACACACTGCTCTTTTGTGATTCTCTGCAGACTCTCGCTCTGTTTTATTCAGGGGATGGAGCCAGGGGCTTTTCTCTCTGGTGCTTTATTAGACTTTAGATTGATCTGGTTTGATCTTCTAAAACATCTGCTGAGAGAATGCCACTCAGATTTTACCTGGAGTAATGAGTGAAGATTAAAACCAGTGCCAGCTGAAGTGAGTAACACTAATGATCTGGCTGCAGTGCCCCCTGCTGAGGGAGGGGTTTATAAGGCAGTGAGTGAAGGGTCAGTTCTTAAAGGAAGATCTGAAGGCTGCACTGTGGTTGTAATGCTTAAGTCACTCTCCAAACTGTGTTTGTGCACTAAACTCAATCAAGAATCAAGAACTGCTGGGTCTGTGATTTTATTTATTCATCAAAACATCATGGAAAAGTAGTGGATCTCTATCTGGGGCTGTTTACTTTCTCCTCTAAAGCTCCTGGGCTTTGGTTTCGGACGGTTCCTGATGCAGCATCCTGTGAGTAATCACCCGAGGAGGCAACTGAACGTCTGAATTAAACATCCCTTCTGTTTTCACAATGTGACAACGCACTGACAGCACATCGAACCCAATCTTTCAGAATGAGACTGAGAAAAAGCCCAGAGAGTCGCCGTCTCATTATATAACTCAATAACTCCCAGCGTAGCGCGTCTCGTCTGCTGCTGTTTGATTAAAAATGGACCTAAATTTGTCACTTAACTGACTCCGCTGTTCTTCAGCGTATCTGAAAATAACTCACCACTTCCACGTGTCTCTGAACAACAGCACACACTCCATCCTTCACTAAAGAACACCTATTCACTGTGAATAACATAACTTCATTTAAAAAGCCCACAGTCATTCTCCGACAAACACAACCACTAACTACAAACATTTCTCAGCGCAAGATCACACCGAGATTAAGTCTTTCAATATCTACTGTCCATAACACGGGAAGAGAACCCTCCGTCTCTTTAGGAAAAGGCTGGACTCCACTGATGAATGAGTGTGACCTTCCAGCCCCCAGACAGCAATGCATGAGAATCCATTAATCTGTGATTAATATTTATAAAATACATTAGGTGTACATTCATTTAGGGTGATGCAGTGGGTGGCTTGGGTCCTCATGAGCTATGTGACTCACACTCACACATTCACTCACACACGCCTACGGACACTTTTGAGTCTCCAATCCACCTACCAACATGTGTTTTTGGAGTGTGGGGGGAAACTGAAGCACCCGGAGGAAACCCACGCAGACACAGAGAGAACACACCGCACTCCTCGCAGACAGTCACCCGGAGGAAACCCACGCAGACACAGGGAGAACACACCACACTCCTCACAGACAGTCACCTGGAGGAAACCAACGCAGACACAGAGAGAACACACCGCACTCCTCGCAGACAGTCACCCGGAGGAAACCCACGCAGACACAGGGAGAACACACCACACTCCTCTCAGACAGTCACCCGGAGGAAACCCACGCAGACACAGGGAGAAAACACCACACATCTCACAGACAGTCACCCGGAGGAAACCCACGCAGACACAGGGAGAACACACCACACTCCTCACAGACAGTCACCCGGAGGAAACCCACGCAGACACAGAGAGAACACACCACACTCCTCTCAGACAGTCACCCGGAGGAAACCCACGCAGACACAGGGAGAAAACACCACACGTCTCACAGACAGTCACCCGGAGGAAACCCACGCAGACACAGGGAGAACACACCACACTCCTCACAGACAGTCACCCGGAGGAAACCCACGCAGACACAGAGAGAACACACCACACTCCTCACAGACAGTCACCCGGAGGAAACCCACGCAGACACAGAGAGAACACACCACACTCCTATTCACTGCTTTATTTATTATATCCCTCCTTTAGCAACTGTGTCTACCCTCTCCCTCTCCTCTCTCTGTCACTGTCCCTGTCTTTCTCTGAAACTCTCTCAATTTCTCTTTCACTGTCTTTCTTTCTTTCTCTGACTTTCTCCATTCAATGTTTCAAAGATTCAAAGTAGCTTCATTTTACCTCTCTGTTTCCTTTCCTTCTTTCCTTCTCTCTCTAACTCTCTCCTACATCTCTCTTTCTCTCTCTCTTGCTGGCTCTCATTCCTTTATTTAAAATCTTGTTCATTCTTTCTCTCTCTTTTTCTCACTCATTTAATGCCCTAAAGCTTTTCAGCTTTTCTCCTTAAAGTCTCTCTCCTCTCCCTCTCTCCTCTGACTCTCTCTCTCTCTCTCTCTCTCTCTCTCTCTCTCTCTCTCTCTCTCTCTCTCTCTCTCTGTGTTCCTTCAGAAGCTAGAAGCTCATCAAACATTAACCTGACACATAAAATCACTAGCCTCGTAAATCTCCTAAATTTGTAAGTGTAGGAGGAGGTGTATGTGTGTGTGTGTGTGTGTGTGTGTGTGTGTGTGTGTGTGTGTGTGTGTGTGTGTGCGTGTGTCTTGGGGGGTATGAGAGAGAGAAAGGAGGGTAGAAGGAGTTAGGGCATTAAAGAACACAGAGTGACAGAGAGAGAGAGGGTGGAGAAGCCAATGTCAAACTCAGGGTCAGATTAAAGCACTCGGCTGTGTTTCTTTATCTACAAACCTACTGACCCTTGCCTTCCCTCCAGTGGGAGAACAGAGATAGATACGGTTCCCTAACAGGTATCTAGAACTCTTTGGAACACACTGTGTATATCATAAAGTACACAGAGCAACCTCAGAGAGAGAGAGAGAGAGAGAGAGAGAGAACCTGTGTGTAATCTGACTCTGTTAATCCTGCAGCTTTAACCACAGTAACAGTACGCCTGTAAGACAGGGGCAGGGGCAGCATTCCCCCGCTTCTTATTTCCAGGGAGGGATTTTGCAAAATCCATATAAAGAAAGCCAAGGTTCATCTTCTTACTAAACATAAGCAAAGGCTAGAGACAGACATGTCTAATTTGGAAATCTAGAGGCAAAAATAGAGAGAACACTTAAGGAAAACAGCATGGCTGATTTTCGCATCATTAGAGTCCTAAAACACTGTTTAACAGTGCCATGCCTCCTTCACATACTACTACAAGCGCTGAGAGCCACTGTGACCTGCTTCCGGCGCCATGCTGTTTTCACCTGCAGTCTGTTAAAGCACATCTTTAACTGATCTCTCTTCACGTTTTTATTTCTTTCAGAATGCTTATTTCTCTAAAATTGTATGTGTTCTCATAAATGTATAACTTGTCAGTTTAAGCCTAATTATTTATATTCGATCTATAATTTTTATTCATTATTTTGTGTAACAACTTTGTGTAATGCTGATGACAAATACTCAAGCAAAATATGGGATTGATAGGTGGTTCTTGGAGGCTTTGATTTGATAAAAGGTGGTACCACTGCTCTAGAGTATCAAAGACTCCTGTTTGTTGAGTTTGCTTCTGTTGTATTTATATCATTGTTGTGCACACCTCACACAATGGATTTTAATGAATCCTCCTCTTGTTGAGAGCGAATGCTTCACTGCAGTCCTCTGCCCTGAGGCAGCACTTATAGGTTGGGCTTCAAGCTGCAGGAACACAAGGCTATTCCGGTCATCAGAATAATCAGACGCTTTGTGGAGTTGACATTTTGCGGAGTGGCTTTGGCTGTATTTTGGTAAAGAGGAGAGAAACCAGCTTCGCCCAAAGCTCCCCAGGCGGCCAGAAAGAATGCAGCCAGTCATTCCTCTGGGTTTTTTGGGGTTCCAGGGCGATGGCTCTGCTTTCCCTGGCATCCGCTTCCTCTCCAAAAAGCTGGAAAACAAGGCCAGAGATATAGAGGAGCTCAGATAGGAGCGGGTGGAGAATGAAGAGGGGAAAAAATGCCAACAAACAAAATTCCACGCTGCTAAATCTGGCCGACGAGCTGCTCATGCTCGGGTAGAGCAGGACGACCATCTGGGTGCTTCTGGCTTCCGAGGAGAGAGAGAGAAGGAGACAGCACAGCCCTCCATTGTTCCCGTGCCAGCCCCTATCCAGAGTCTGGACCGGGTCCAGGCTTTGAGCGAGAGCCAGGACCTTGTGAAGGAGTTCACCTTGGGTGTGAAACAGCAGAATTCGCTTTCACTCTCTGAATGAAACCCTAATAAAGCGCTTGTAACCAGGCCTTGAATGAAAGAGAACCCAGGGGATGTGCTGCTGACGGTCATTGGTCATATTCATGAAGGATACATTGAATTTGCAGGTACAGCACTGTGCAAACGTCCTAGGCACCTAAAGGTGCTTTTCCATTGAAAGGTATCTACTCGACTCAATGCGCTTTAACCCAGTCATTCGAACAGGCGCTTTACTATTATACCATACATTACACCGTTAGCTGACACAGCACCAAGAAACTAGTAGAATGAGTTACAATCATTAATAGCATTGGCGATGTTAATGGAGCATGCAGAGTGAGATTTATTAGCACTTCAGAATCTCACAGAGAGGGCACTGCAAGTTTTAATCACACTGAGGAAGCTCGATGAGTGTGTTTAGTGGTTTTACTAGCCTTGGAGATGCTTGCAGAGTGAGAACAGTGAGATTTAATAGCACCGAGGAAGCACTGGGTCGGCAGAGCATGTTTTAATCACACCAGGGAAGTCCATACAGTATTAATAACTATGGGGAAACTCACAGACTGCATGTAATGGTTTAATAGCATACGGGAAGCTTGTGGATTGAGTATAGTGAGTTTTAATTGCTCCAGAGGTGCATATGGAATAGGCAAAGTAAGTTTTAATAAAACTGGGCCCTTCATTTAAAGAAGAAGTGGTGGTCAGTAGCTTGTCTGCAGAGAATTGGACACAGGGCCCAGTGCTTCACCTCTGTGTGACCTGGGGCTAACGATAAGGAAACACAGCCATATGGTGCACAGAGACACACACGCAGTGCTGACACAGCTGCTTGGTTTTCACACACACACACACGCATGCACATGAACACACACTGTCATGTATCTGTGAATTGTGGGGACATTGCCTTGACCTCAAATCATTTTGTAGACACTTACCATTTACTTGTACATAAGTTTACATCTAACCCTACCCCAACCCTGAGCCCTAATCCTTAAACCTTACCCTAATCTTAACCCACACCTTAACTCTAAATGCTAATTCTTAACCCTACCCCAACCCTCAGCCCTAATCCTAAGTCTAATCTTTAACCTTAACCCAGAGTCGTAGTCCATACCTTAACCCTAAGCTGTAATTTTTAAAGCTAAGCGTAACCTTAACCTTGACTTTAAACCTAACCCTAAACTCTAACCCTGACTTTAACCCTAACCCTAAACCCTAACCCAAACTTAATACATGTGTTCAACTTAAAATGTAATGTTCACATTGTGGGGACCAGCTGAGGACAAGTCCCCACAATGAGAGGATGTAAACAGGTTTTGGTCCCCACAATGTGATGTATTCTTGGCACACACACACACACACACACACACACACACCCATACACAGGAAGTCTTCCATCCACTCAGCAGTTTCAATCAGAAACCACTGCATTTATCCCCTTCAGCGTCACGATCACAATAGAACTGAACTGAAATGCACTGAAAGGCACTGGTCAGGACTGTGTTCCTTTCTCTAGATGTTGGGACATTGTTGTGAGGGTTTGTTGGCAGCTATCGTAATATCACTGAGTGTAGGTGCTGATGGATGATTAGACCAGGATCATGAAGATCACTCCCACTCATCTCCAGAGAACACAGTTCCCAAAGCTGGGGGCTTTATACCTCTTCAGCTTAGTGTTGAGGGAATGTACTCCTCCTCACACACGACTCTCTGCAGAACCTGCAGAACATGTCGAATACGACTGGTCAGTCTTAACACTTCAGCCAGAGCAGCACAGGTCCTCCTTTTGAGTTTTGGTTCCTCCCGGTGGTCATTTTTTGTCATGTTCTGAAGGAGGTTCTATTTTCCTCTCAATGGTTCGAATGGTTTCGAGTCTTGGTTCTTCTCTGTGCTTCTACCTTAAGCTTTTAGGGAGTTCATTGTTGAGTATTGGTTCTTGTCATGGATCCTTTTTCACATGTTTAGAAAGGTTCTCCGATTGAGTCTTGGTTCCTGGCAGTGGTTCTTCGTCCTTTTAGGGAGGCTCTTCTTTTGAGTCCTGTTTCCTCTCAGTGGTTCTTTTGCATTTTCTTATGGAGGTGGTTCTAATGAATCTTTGTCCCTCTCTTTGGTTCTCCCATTTCACTGAGGGAGGTTCTCTCCTTGAGTCTTAGTTCCTCTCAGAGGTTCGCCCCTTTGTTCTGAGGGAGGTTCTCTCTCTGAGTTTTTCATGGTTCTTCTCACAGTGTCTCATTTTTTTCTACTTTTGAGAATTTCTACCTAATATTTTTTCATGGAATTTTCTCAGTTTCTTCTTCTGTCTCTTTGTGAGGTTCTCTTCTTGGTTCCCCTCAGTCGTACTTCTTTTTCCACTCATGAAACATTTGTGAATAGTGATTTACAAACACACAATTAATTTTGATTCCTGAAATATTCCCAGGTGGAGAAAAAGGGGCCGGAGAACCTCAGACTCGTTCAGTTGCTGTTGTTTTGCAGTGAATCTGAGTGCACTACTTCAGAAGAGCTCTGGATCAACATGTTTCCCAGCGCTCCCTCCCAGGGTCGGGGGCCCTGATGCTGAGGGGCTGGATTGTTGTGACTGGATGGTGTGAGGAATGAGGGGCTCTTGCTGGAACATGTTCTACTCTGAGAATATGAGTCTTTCTCTATGGAGATGAGGTCCTAAAATGATTAAAACAGGTTTGAACATGTAAACTACTGAATGACACGGGCTGGAATGCAGCCATGAGTTTTACAGAGTGATTATGGAGTTTATCTTGTTACAGAGTTACAGAGTACACAGTTGCCCAAGGACTCCTATTGTGTAATGTTGTGTTCCTGCACTTGTGTGTTTTGGCACTTTTCCTCTGTTTGGTACTGACTCTAATGGACTCTACTTTGTTTGGTCCCTGTTTGCTGAAATGTATCTGGTGTCGTCTCTAACCCCGTCTCTAAGGGGAACAGTGGTCTTTGGAAACCACAACAACGGCGGTGGTAACGTTAAGTGGTGTTTACTCATGGTGTATCGGCGTGTTGTTGTTGTTGTTTGGGACTGAACACAGCTCCGTCATCAGTTCAGACAGATCAGTAGAGTTTGTTCCTTCCTTCCAGCGTCCAGCTCTCGCTGGATTCTTTCGTCGGCCACCGATCCAAGGAGCGTTTGAACCTCTTCAAAAGACCACGGCGTCATTTTACGAGCTGCCGTCGTGAGTCGGATAAAAACAAACGTGATCTCTGCTGCAGCTGGAGATTTTACAGATGGAGAGTTGGTGCTGGTCGTCTGCGTTGCGTGGCGTAGAGTGACGACTCTCTCTGGACAATCAGCGCTCTGCAAGGTTTACACGCCACGGTTTAGTCCCTACTCGACTCGCTCTGAACCACAAGAGAACAGCCACTAAACAAGAACCCGCTTCCAGAACCAGGACCTGATTTACCTGGTAGAGAAGTGGAAAAAGTAGAGCAGAGTAGACACCATACTGTCCATTTTCCTTCTTGTCTTATAAAAGAATATAGACCTGAGTTGTTTAGCATAGCTTTTTCTTACAATGTCCAATAACACAGCTTCATACCTCTCATCACTACAGAGTGCTCGGTAAACATAGTCTTTCTGGTGTTAAATTATTCTAAATATTTCCATAACTTATGAATTTATCAAATTTTAATGACTATTTATATATTATTTTGATACAAATCTGACAGAAGCTGTAGTCCATGTAGGACGCAATAAAGCTGGGGATGAAGGAGTTTAACATCTATATATGTCTTTCTTCAAGCCTCATTTCATTCCTACTTTCCATGTTCATGGCTGAAGGAAGAGGACGGAAACGTGTTTTTAAATATGGCTCCACTGCCACCCAGTGGTGAGAAGGGTCACTACAACAGCAGAGGCTCATTCTGACAGAGAGACAGAGTGAAGAGCAGGCGGCTGTGAAATGAACAGAAGCCAGGACTTGTGTCTGCTGATGTGTTCACAGCCGTGCTGTAAATAATAGGTTCACTCACATGTAAATACAGATTAGAGAAATCCATCAACAGAACCCATGCCTTGTAGAATCCCTCTCCTGTTCAGAAACCTCCAGAGCTGAGGAACAGACTTTATAATCAGTCCTGACCTCATTTCTGTGTCCCCCCACCTGGTGGCTGTGGTGTAAATAGGTGTATCCATGGTTTCCCACCTGATTTCATATTCTGTAATTATGAATGTCAATAGACATCACACGCTAACACTCACCCAGTCACTCACATATTCACCCAGTCACTCACATATTCACCCAGTCACTCTCATACTCACTGGACTGTGGTAGGAAAGGGGAGTCTGAAGGTGCGGAGGCATGGGTCTGTACCGTCCCGTCTCCTCAGAGAACCCCTCAGTGATGGGAGTTTGCCGTGAGACGAGGGCCTTGAGAGAGAACTGTTTATTTCTCAGCGAGCAGCAGCAGTGAGTCAGATGAGATCTTCAGGGAGAACAGGGAGATTAGGGAGATCTGGGAGATGTGTCACAGCACAGGATGTGGGTGAGGGACGGAGTCAGAGGGGAGGAGAGGACAGTGGGATCAACACGTTAAAGGCAGGATTGGCATTCAGTTCTTCAAAGTGAACGAGTGAATAATAACAACATCACCAACAAATTCAGTGATGATAATAACATCCACTCTAACCTTTAACCTGCCCTCAGTGACAGATGGAGGAATGGATAGAAGGAGGGATGGATGAATGGGTGGATAGTGGAATGATTGGATGAATGGATGAGCCGATTGATTGATTGATTGATTGATAAAAGCATAGAGGAATGGATAAAGGACCTGATGGACATATCAGTAAAATAAGAGCCGATGTTTGGAGGGTAAATGAATGGATGCATAGATGGGGGGAATAAATGGATGGATAGAAGGAGAAAGGACCAGGTGGACAGATAAATGAAATAAGGGATGGAGAAATGAATGGATGTTTAGATTGGGGATAAATAGATGAATGAAGACATTATAGGGAAGGATTGATGGAACATAGATGGATGAAATAATGGAGCAATGGATGGACAGATTGGAAAAAAGGATGGAGTAATGGATGGTGGATGGATGGATAAAAACAATTAAGCAAAGGAAGGATGAAAACGTCCAGTTAACGGCCATTGGAAACACCTACTTTATAACAGCGGTGTAGAAGACAGAGCGCACTTTATTAGCCTTCCTCTACTCCTCCACTCCACTGGACAGAATCTGACCCCAGGACAGTTGTCCAGAGTTCACTGGTGTGGTGGACAGCGTGTGTTCTCTGGTACCACGATCAGAACGGGTTATTTACGCCTCTCAACATCACTCCATGGATGCGAGTCATCCACCGGCCACAAATATCTGGACAACTGGGACAGTGTGGTCAGAAACGGACCCTTGATGAACACAGGGTCTGACAGAAGTGACCCCCATAAAGGCGTCCACACGGAGAGTCCCTAAAGCCTGTGTTTACATCATGAAAGCTGTTTCAGAGCGTTCCTTCCCTCCAGCGTTTCCTCCCGCGCTTTTCCCAACATCTAACAGGAACACCGCCGTTCCCCTCGGCTCTTTGATGCGAGAAGAGTCTGAGACATTGAGGGAGCTATTAACTCCGCCAGACGATGAACAGCAGCGTCCCGACCTCAACCCGGCTCCCGTTCCGCTCTGCGATGATGTAATTCTCGGAAACGTCCACCGTCAGGGCCTCTCTCGACCCTTTATCCCGGATCCGTTCGGGTTTTACGGTGAAATCAGAACAGCGTTCCCCTGCTCCGGCGTGTTTTCTGTGCTGAGACGGAGCAAAGAGCTTCAGAGGAATGTTCCTTTATAGACTTCTGAAAGTTTCTGCAACTTTATATTAATTTATGCAAACGGAGGAAGGTCTTTTCTGTTCAGAGGCCTCAAAGGAAGCCGTTTCATCCCAAAATCCCCCTCTCAGCTTCCAGAACTCAAAGCACTGTTAATTGGAGATTCTTTAATGTTCCATAGCTTTTAAAGACACAGTAAACAACGTAGAAACTCCAGTAACGTCCAAATCATAGCCTGTTTAATAAGATGTTTATTCCCCTCTTTAGTGTAGGAGCAGCCTCTGCTGTGAGAATTTGATGGCATTTAGTCACAAATGGAGCTCCGTCACTCCACAGAATGTGCTCAGCACCTTATGCCCCTCTGGCTGACTCTTGGCATTGGGCACAGTGGCCTTAGCCTCATGTACACCTCTGCTCCAGAGTGTCCCCTTTCATTACACTAAGACAACCCTTGTTCCGTGGAGCCTACCAACCCACACACTGTGAAACAAGACACCCCCCAGTCAGTTTTCTATGAGCTGCATAAATCAGAGACTCTCCAGTCACAGAGGGCTCTTAATGAAATGTCTGTGACCTGTGGGATTTGGTCCAAATCCCACAGGATCAAACACCACAGCAGTGTTCTCCCTCTGTGTAAACAGCCTTTTCCAGCAGTGAGGAGCGAGGAGCGGAAGCTCTGATTTTTAGCCGTTTTCACTCTGTTCTCTTTCTTCTCCGTTTTTACTCAGTGCTCTTATTTCTCCGCGCTCGTTGTGTCTGTTTTGCTGAGTTTAACCTCGTCTTTGTGCTGTCACATAAACACAGGTCCAGCGCTGTGATTGGACAGACTCAGGTGAGGGGGCGGGGCAATTCTAGAGCACTTGACAATTATCTGCACTTGACGTCAGAAGCGGGGGAACCTCAAGCCACCTCTTTTTTTTAACTGTTGTTAATGCATGCAACAGTTAATGTGCTGGAGAGGAACACACACTGCCCAGACCTATCACATCAGACGTCAGATAGATAGACACCTCACTGATCCTTAACAGAATTTAACAATATGGACTAGATGTACGATGGTTTCTTTTAGCAGCAGACTGTTCTGCAGTGCAAGACTTTCCATCTTCTCCTCGGTTTAACCTTGTCCCACAGCGAGGAGGACGAGTGTTCCCCCTCTTTTCTTAGACTCTCGTTTGTCGTTTGAGTGATGGATGAATGGAGCGATTAGCCTTCAGCAAAAGACTGTTATTCTCTTTTCATTCCCTGCTTTTTTTTCTCTCCTCCACTTTGAGTCATCTTCTCCAGACGTGACATTTCCAGGAAGGTTGAAAAATGGCTAGAGAGAGAGAGAGAGAGAGAGAGAGAGAGAGAGAGAGAGAGAGAGAGAAGGCAATGTTTAGGAGAGAGTGAGTGAGAGAGATGGCAAAAGGGGGAAGAGGGCAGGAGAGAGAGAGAGGCTTAAAAAATAGCAGTTAGTGTTCTCCTCCAAGCGTGTTGAGCTCCAGTGATTGGAAATTGTGAATGATTTATAATACAATGTAAATATTATTGTTTTTTCTGATAATGAAACTATATTTAGCTTTAAAATCCTGGACCTTCCCCTCGGTTCCGAGGCCCATGGTCTTAGCATAGGCTTTGTAATTCGAGCCTGGTTCTCAGCAGAGAGTCTCTCTCCTATCTCTCTCTCTCTCCCTCTCTCTCCCTCTCTCACTCTCCCTCTCTCTCCTCTCTCACTCTCCCTCTCTCTCCCTCTCTCACTCTCCCTCTCTCTCCCTCTCTCACTCTCCCTCTCTCCCCCCTCTCTCTCTCACTCTCTCTCTCTCTCCCCTCTCTCTCCCTCTCCTTCTCCCACTCTCTCTCTCTCTCTCTCTCTCTCTCTCTCTCATTCTCTCTCTCTCTCTCTCTCTCTCTCTCTCTCTCTCTCTTTCCTCTCACTCTCTCTCTCCCTCTCAATTTCTCACTCTCTCTCTCCCTCTCTCTCTCTCTCTCTCTCTCACCCTCTCTCTCTGTGTCTCTTTCTCTCTTGTTGGAGACAGAGAAAGTTGTAAGTGGAGCAGTAGCACAGTCGGCACGCAGAGGGGGGAAAGGACTGTGATAGAGAGAAGAGAAAAGAGAAAACTAAAATAGCGAGAGGATAAAAAAGCAGAAGACAAGAGGAAAGGGGGGGAAAATAATTTAGACCAGAGAGAAGAGAAGAGAAGAGGTGATGAGTCTCAGTGCTTGGGCTCCATGGATGTGAACTGTAATGCAGGTGGGTGTCATAAAAACCATTTAAATCCTCAGTGAAACTCCCAGTGCTGTGTTTTTATTGGCTGGAGAGGAGAAGTGGGCGGAGAACAGAGCGGCTCATTTGAATTTGAAGTGTTTCTCTCTGATGTCGCTGCGGTCTGTGAATCCTCTGCCAGTCTGCTGATGATTTATGGATTGTGTGAGGTCCTCCTGCAGAAACAGAGAGATGAGGTTCATTAGTGATGGAGGGAAGACGCCTCTCCGTCCGCTGGCTCAGGTTTAATCACGTAAGCGCTCTTCTCTTGGAGGCAGTTCAAACCAATTCCATTAGAGAAGCTTTTAAAGAGGATTTTTTTCTTCTCACTGGATTTCTATCTTTCAGTCCATTGCTCAGTTTGACGTGGCACTTACATCTCCCTCAGCTGCGTACTGCATTTTTAATTGTGTTTTTAAAAGGATGAAGTCTTAATATGCACTAAATATACCAAAGTTTGTGCTCATTAAATAATTCAGCTACGTTACCAGAGACATACCCCCCTCTTCTCCGCAGAGGAACACAGCTCTGTTTCTTAATGAATCCCCCCGAGCCCCACAGCAGTGTTCTCCCCCTGTGTAAACAGCCCCTGTTCAGAACGCCCGCTTTCAGCACCTGTCTCTTTAAATGATAATGAGCCGCTCGCTGTTCACCCCGACCCCGAGCGCACAGCAGTGAGGAGCGAGGAGCAGAAGCTCTGGTCTTTAGCCGTTTTCACTCTGTTCTCTTTCTTCTCCGTTTTTACTCAGTGCTCTTATTTCTCCGCGCTCGTTGTGTCTGTTTTGCTGAGTTTAACCTCGTCTTTGTGCTCTCACATAAACACGGGTCCAGCGCTGTGATTGGACAGACTCTGACAAGGAGGCGGGGTGAATCTAAAGGCTCTGCACTTGACGTCAGAAGCGGAGCAGAATCAAAATAAAGCAGTGTGAAAAGTGAAGAGTTTATTGGCCGCATTCGTTTTGAGCTCCATCAGGACAGAAGACAGAAGACAAATGTCAGTGTGAGTGTGGGTTTAGACGATTTACAGATGGGGATCAGTGTCAGAGATCGGGAACAGAGCACATTAACACTGTATTTTTAGATGTTGTCGTTTTTAAGACGACACAGCAGTCACCATAAAATGACAAAAGAGCAGGAGAATGAATCTGAATTCCAATTATATATTACACAAACGCATGTGTCACCTGATACAATATCAGTGATGTCATAAAAACAAGAAGGGCTGATTTCTAAAAGACAAACTGAGCACCTACAGTTTTTCAGTCTCACTTTATTCCACTGTGACCCCATGTTGCGTCTCTGCTGCACACCGTCCTGTCCTCCTCAACACATGGGCTTTTATTTTACACACGGTTTCTGTGTATCAGCAGAAAAGTGGCCCACAAGAGACAACTGTTATAACTTTACCAGGACACACATCTGGATATCGTAGCATTCCCAGCCCACGTCGTGGAGGCTGTCCAGATCTTGAAAGGAAGTTTGGAGAAACCCTGAGAGAAAAGAAGAGAAACACACTTTGTTTTTTCAGATTCATTTCCAGAAACTGGGGGTCCTGGAGCAGAAGAATATCTGCTGGCCTTTTAGCACCTTTAGGAAAATTACATTGCTCAGATATTGTTCACTGATGGCTCAGGAGATGGATAGAATGATAGAGTTGTGGCCAGCATCAAAGTTGAGCCAGTTTGGAGAAATGGTGAGAAACAGTAGATCTGTCTTAAGTTCAGCTGCAAATAAACAGAAGAAAGAAAAAACTTTATAGTTTCCTTAAGACAACAATGATTTCAGGTGGAAAGACAAATAAAACTTTAGTCTCCAACTGCTCAAATGTGTCCCCAGAGATCTCATACATGTCTCTCTTTGACTTTACTGAGATCTACATTAAAATTGACAGTCTAAGCACACATTTGTCAGATTAACTAAACACTACTCTGTGCTTAATCTCCTTTGTCTCTCTCCTGTGTCTCATGTCTCCTTTTTGCATGTCATCTTTCATTTTCTCCTAAAGGAATTTTAGGAGAATCGCCATTATGTCTCCTGAGCGATTACAGATCGCTCTTGGGAGTGTTGTCTCAGTACTGAGCCCAGCGTGAGACACCACTGAGACCTCCACTCAAACTCAAGAGGAGACACAGGGGACACATACAGTTTCCACTCTCTCTCCATCTGACCTCAGTGTAAGGAGACACTACAAAAATATTAAGGAAAAACTGCAAAGATATTAAGGGGAAACAACAGAGATATTAATGAGAAACAATAGATAATAAGGAGAAACTACAGAGATATTAAGGAGAAACAACAGATATTAAGGAGAAACTGCAGAGATATTAAGGAGGAATTACAGACATATTAAGGAGAAACAACAGATATTAAGCATAAACTGCAGAGATATAAAAAAGAAACTACAGAGATATTAAGGAGAAACAACAGATATATTAAGGAGAAACTGCAGATATATTAAGGAGAAACTGCAGAGATATTAAGGAGAAACTACAGAGATATGAGAAACTACAGAGATATTAATGAGAAACTGCAGAGATATTAAAGAGAAACTACAGAGACATTAATGAGAAACTAGAGATATTAATGAGAAACAACAGATATTAAGGAGAAACTGTATATATATTAAGGAGAAACAACAAATATATTAAGGAGAAATTGCAGAGATATTAAAGAGAAACTACAAAGATATTAAAAAGAAACTGCAGATACATTAAGGAGAAACTGCAGAGATGTTAAGGAGAAACTACAGAGATATTTAGGAGAAGTTAAGGAGGAGAGATGTTAAGGAGTTCTGATTGTTCTTTATGGGAAAAGGCAGGTAGAGGTTTTCAAAGACATTCCTGGCTGCTGCCATAGGGCTGAATGGAAACGGACCACAATGACCCAGTGTCTCTGGTCCCCAGAGGGAAACTGTTGACTCCTATAGGACTCCTATATATATACACATCTCTCTCTCTCTCTCTCCATCAGATAAGCAGATGTCATGAATCTGATCCTTTCAGAAGCTCAGAGTCCCAATGCAACCAAATATTCAGCTGCTATAGTCTGAGAGTGTGGGTGTGTGTGTGTGTGTGTGAGAGAGAGAGAGAGAGAGAGAGAGCGAGAGAGAGAGAGAGAGAGAGCGAGAGAGAGAGATTGTGTGTGTGAAAGAGAGAGAGAGATTGTATGTGTGTGTGTGTGTTTCTCTGTATTTTTCTCTTTCTCTCTCCATCAGATAAGCAGATGTCATGTGTGTGAGAGAGAGAGTGATTGTGTGTGTGTGTGAGAGAGAGAGTGATTGTGTGTGTGTGTGTGTGTGTGTGTGTGTGTGTGTGTGTGTGAGAGAGAGAGAGAGAGAGAGAGAGATTGTGTGTGTTTCTCTGTATGTTTCTATCTCTCTCCATCAGATGAGCAGATGTTGTGTGTGTGTGTGTGTGTAACATAGTGAGGTAATGCCATCAATCCCTTGTTTACTGAAGCCATTGTGTCCAGTCAGCAGTTTCCCACAATCCTCCAGTGGTCAGATTCCACAGAGAAAACAGTCCTGATGAGGAGAGACAGGAGAGACGGAGTTCACCTCACACAATGCTTTATCTCTGCTGCCCGAACAAAACTAACCCGACAGGACTCTGACACTCTCCTGTGTGTGTGTGTGTGTGTTTGTGTGTGTATGAGAGAGAGAGAGAGAGAGAGAGAGAGAGAGAGAGAGAACAGGGATATACAGTAAGTTCTAACACAACATCCCAGTGTTTATACAAATTGACTGCTTCCATTTTTTTGCAACTTGCAGAAACGCATTGTGCTTCCGAAATTAATCAGTTTACACTCCACGGTGGAACACAGTTCTGTTTCTTAATGAAACGTCTGTGACCCGCTTTGGTCCAAACCCCACGAGCCCCACAGCAGTGTTCTCCCCCTGTGTAAACAGCCCCTGTTCAGAACGCCCGCTTTCAGCACCTGTTCCTTTAAATGATAATGAGCCGCTCGCTGTTCACCCCGACCCCGAGCGCACAGCAGTGAGGAGCGAGGAGCAGAAGCTCTGGTTTTTAGCCGTTTTCACTCTGTTCTCTTTCTTCTCCGTTTTTACTCAGTGCTCTTATTTCTCCGCGCTCGTTGTGTCTGTTTTTCTGCGGTTAACCTCACCATGGTCGCCATGGACTAAGCTTGAGAAATAATTGTTTTGTGACGGTTTACGACAAAATCTCAACTCCATTTTTGTTGTTTTTTTCTTTATTTTAATTCAAAAACATCAGAAACTTTCTTGTTAAATTTTAAATTTAATGAAAATTGCATCCAACCAAAAAGTCCCATTCTGACAAAAAATCTGGTTCCACTGACTTCTATTCAAAGTTTTGAACATGTTTCCTGTGGCGGAGAGTCGTAGGGCACACACCTGCCTTTGCTCTCGGAGTGGGCAGGACGGCCCTCCCCCATGTGTCTGGGCACTGGCTAGCACGGTTGTCTGTCGGCTGATGTGACAGATCTGGGCGGTGTGTGTTCCTGTCCGGTGTGTTGAGCTGCTCGATGACGTTGCTTTGGTAACCGTTTGAAAAGAAGTACAGGCGTTCAGCATCAGAAGACCCAGCACTGGAGGCACCACGTGACGGAGGAACTGGAAATAGTTAATAATTGTGGAGAAAATTCAGCAAACACTGGAGATAAACCAATTTTAGTGTGTGTGTGTGTGTGTGTGTGTGGACAGTGGAGCTGAGAGAATGGACAGTGAGTGAGTGGAGAAACAAGGTGGTGGTCATAATGCTGCGGTTGATCTGTGTGTGTGTGTGTGAATATACACACACACACAGCCATAAATAAAAGTGAACATGTTTCCCCCACACAGCGTCCATGTCGTACACAGGGACGAAGAGGAATGTGGAGGTCCTTCCTTTTCCCTCAGCACTGGGTCTGAACGCTCTCTGCACTGTTTGTGTGTTTTAATCTTTTTGTGTTTACGATTGATGGCAGTCGGAAGTTCGGCCTGGGAAACTGTCTCCTGAATTTATGTTCAGCAGCAGATGGGTCTGAAAGAGGAAGAGGTCAGATCTCTCTCTCTCTCTCTCTCTCTCTCTCTCTCTCTCTTTATTTGTAGAGGAGAGCTACATTATGCAGGATGTTCTTCTCCCCCTGTGTCCATTAAATGTCCTGTTGTTAAGTTAAAATACGATCCCTGTTGTTTGTCCTTGTCCTCGTGTGTTTTAAAGCCCTGTGTCTTCGTGCCCATCATCATGTTGTGTTGTGTTCTTTGTGCCTCTGTGGTTTAACCCTATTCTCCCTGCTTCCATCTTCAGTTTTCTAGGTTTGCTTTCGGTTTGTTTTATATTCATCAGCTGAGGGTTTCGCCTACATTTACTTTTCTTTTAGTTTGAGTTTTATTTGTACATTTACACACTTGTGTATATCTTTATTTTATATTAAACACTACCTTAACTCTTACCGCCGTCTTTTGTTTTTCTCAATGTTCACTGTGGTGACACCACACGCTTGACACGGACCAATCATCGTCCACGTTCTTACTAGAGTTCAGAGGTCGTCAGGGAGGTGCGTCAAGAAACTGTCAGTCCCTCCCTGTCTCTCTCCTCTGTGTTTACAGATGTGCGACAGTCAGCGCTCTGTCCTCCTATTGGTCCCCGTCAGGAATGTCGTAGGAAAAGACTGGGCCGAAAGATCCAAACACTTCGATCATGCGCCACTTTTCCTCCGGGAGTCGTGGGGCGTCCCAGAAACACATCGCTGATCTTTGATTATGTCGCACCGCTCCTCGTCCCCGACGCTCAGATTCGGTTCAGACGCTGGAAATACGACAAAATCACATCAAAATCAGACTACGTTTGTGTGGTGTGATCCCGGCGTTAGTGCCGCTGTGTACATCAGGAGAGTTACAGCTTCACAATCATGACCTAGTGGTTTCCTATGTGTATTTCCTGAGCCGCTGTAAAGGCTCTAACCTGAAAGTGCTATGTTTTCGTGGCCCTTGTCAACACCTAGATCCAAAGTTTCTCATTATGAGATTGTTGTAAGGATATTTCTGAGACGATTATTTGAGCTGTTGATGGACGTTTTGTGGTTTTCACTCAGGGGAATGCGTCTGACAGATTATCTGACGTCTCATTGTCTCGGGATCTCAGCCGGAAACGGAGAGTTATTTCTTAGAAACGTTCTCGATGAGGTTTAATGACTGAGGCACTGAGGTGGAAAGTGAAGGCAGGTCTATTATTAGGAGCCCTGCCAGGAACAGATTCAGATGATGCTGACGTGTGTAGGATGGTTAGTCTGAGGGGGAAAAAAGGCCATCTGAATCTTCCAAGCAAAAAGGGAGGTGTACGGTCAAGTCTTGAAGTTGGAGAAACGGTCGGTGTAAAGGCAGATTTATACTTCTGCAGTGACTCGACGTAGAGGCTTTGCTGTTGGTGACGCAGGAGCCCTACACAGTTGTAAGTGTAGCAGGATGGAGTTCTGCCATTGGTTTTACCTCCTATACTCCCCAGTCTGAGGATTTTGGGGTGGGACTTTCAAATTAATGAGGGGGGCGGGCCTTCCTTGCGCTATATGTATCGGCAGTGGTGGGTTGCTTGCCAAGGCATTTCCTGTTTCTCTTCCGGCGTCTGATCCCTGTATTGGCAGTGTTTAACGTCGCTGAAGTTTGTGGCTTGCTCCGTGACGATCGGAAACCGTTGGCTTGTGCTTGGATTGCCGGTGTCGGCTGGTTGGATTCCGGTGTTTGCATCATAGCGAGGGTATGTTAACGCTAGTTGACCCGTTGTTTTATTAATGATCAGACTGGGAGATACTAATATTTCTTTTAATCTGGTGGGTGATAGTAGCAACCGTGCTGCATGGTTGGGTCGTTACTGCTGCTGTACTCTCTGATTTTGACCGCAGTGGGGAACGCTGTGCTACTGTCTGTTGGTATGTATGCCGATTATCTTACTTTTAAAAATGAGATTTTAGTCGAATGTATTGTTTAGTGTTTGTGTTTTTTTTAGGTTCCTGAGCCTGGGTGGTCCTGGCTTTTGTCCAGTTCCTGCGGTGCTGCTGTTTTGTCTTGGGTTTTTTTTGTTTCAAAGACTACATTGTTTTGCCTTCGTTTTGTTTCAAATACTACATTGTTTTGCCTTCGTTTTGTTTCAAGGACTACATTGTTTTGCCTTGGTTTTGTTTTAGTTTGTTTTGTTTCTGTGATTTCTTCTGTATTTTTTTCATTTGAATTTGTTAGTTATCACCATTACCCGCAAGCGCTCGGTGTGTGTGTGTGTGTGTGTGTGTGTGTTTGATGTGAAGAGTGGTGTTTTTTTTGAAGTGAATTGAGTTTTCTTTTATTATTTTCTACATTTGTGTCCTCTGATCTTCTCTCTCTCTCTCTCTCTCTCTCTCTCCTGTTTAGACAGGAGCTGTGGGTCACGGCAGGAGGTTATAGGGTTGGTTTGTGGAGTCCCGGTCATTCGTCCTGCAGTGTAGAGCACTGGGTGTGTAACCTGTGTGGTGTGATTACATATGGTGGTGGTATAGGGGACTCCCTCTGAGCTCAGTCTCTGCCGTGGTAAGCCCAGCCCTGTTCTACTACTTAGTCTTGTCTAGTAATTATTTTACTGCTGATAGTTCTCCCAGTCCTGTTGGTTACATGAAACTGTTTTAAAACCTATTGTTAATAAATTTGGAAGTGTTGGAAATACGTCTCTGGCCTCTTGGTGTGAACGAACCTGAGTGTCTTTCTCATTTCTTTTCTTTCCTCTGGGCCTTAACGCCCCCTTTTTTATTTCCTAGGGGTGAAAGTCCCTTAGGTGGCGTAGTCGTGCTACATCACTTTAGTGTATATTCCTCCTGACCACTACCACCTCGCCACATCTTGGCGTAGTCGGCAGGATCACACTCTGAGAGCAAAAGACGTACTTCCTTCCTGTTAATTTTGGGTTTGATAAGTATTTAATATATAGTTTTATTTAAGGCAAAGCAGCAGCATTTGTTGAGGAACTGAGAGGAAAGTGTATAAATATATTGTTTTTTTTCTTTCTTGACCTGAGACTTGGTGCAGATTTCCCTAGGTGGGGATGGAGGAGGAGGTGCAGCAGCTTAGGGAGCTGGTGTTGCAGCTTAAGGCTGATAATGAGCGGTTACATCAAGAAATGGCCGCTGTTTCCACTGGCTCTAATGCATCTACCCCAGTTGTTTCTGTTGCAGTGAGTGATGTTTTGCCTGCTGTTTCTAGTGCTGTTACTGAGCGTCTGGTGGTAGTTCCTCGTGATCGAAAGTGCCCATTTTTTAATGGTAAGACTGGGATTGGGATAACGGAATGGGTAGAAGAGATACAGGGTTGTATGCGAGTCCGTCACCTCTCTGGGCAAGATCAGGCGTTCTTTATTTTTGATCATTTAGAAGGAGAGGCTAGAGAGGAGATAAAGTATCGTCCTGGTGTAGAGAGGGGAGACCCTGAAAAAGTTCTAGCCATTTTGAAAGAGCTTTACGGCTGTTCTCAGTCTTATGTTACCTTGCAACAGGCCTTTTTTTCAAGGAAACAGCAGGAAGGAGAAACCTTGCAGGAGTACTCATTGGCTTTAATGGCCTTAATGGAGTCTGTAAAGCAACATGCACCTGAGGGGACTATGAATGTAGGGGTTTTACTTCGAGATCAGTTTGTGGAGCATGTTTTGGATGGTGCTCTTCGTAGGGAGTTGAAACAGTTTGTTCGTCAACGGCCTACTGCTACCCTACTGGAGGTACGAGGGGAAGCCATCCGATGGGAGAGGGAAGGGTTGCCTGGCAGTGCAAGGGGACGTAGTTTATCTCTACCATTGGCCTGTGGTTTACAGTATGGCGTACAAGGAAGTGCCTGCCCAGCCCCATTGGGTGTTGTTCAGTCATCAGAATTGGGGGAGTTAAAGGACATGTTGAAACGTCAGCAAGAGCAGCTTAATCAATTAACTCGAACTGTGCTTTCATTACAGACCTCCTCTGGACCTAGTTATTCTCCTCGTCAGGGGCGTGTTATTTGCCGGAGATGTCAACAGCCAGGTCATTTTGCTCGTGACTGTGAGGGGGAGCGTGTTTCCCCTTCTCCTAGGGTCTTGCCTCAGAATCTAGCTAGACCTTCTCGTTCCTGCCAGCAGCCGGAAAACTGAAGCCCGCTGAGCTGCGGAGCCACGGCTCAGAGGGAGTGTCATCAGGCTCAAGGGCAGGTACGGTGGCTAGGCTAATCTCCTCCTGTCCAGTGATTGATGTTTTAATTGGTGGTGTTACTGTTTCTTGTCTTTTAGACACGGGTTCCATGGTGTCTACGGTAACCGAGAGCTTTTTTTCAAAGCAATTTGAACCCTGGGGTTATGAACGTCTCCAGTCTTGTCAATGGCTACAGCTTCGGGCAGCTAATGGGCTTGATATTCCTTACATAGGGTATTTGGAGCTGGATGTCTTGTTGTGTAATAAGGTGATGTCTCACTGTGGGATCCTGGTTGTGAAGGATCCCCCTGGTGCTTTGCCGGCAGTCCCTGGTGTCCTGGGGATGAATGTTATTAGCCGGTGCTATCGGGAGCTTTTCGGTTTATATGGTCCCTCTTTCTTCGATGTGCCTTCAGTGGCACATGCTCCGGGCCCAGTTATTGAGGCCTTGCAACAGTGTCATCGGTCTGCGGCCCAAGTTCCTAGGGACCCGATGGGTGCTGTAAGGGTTCGAGGCCCGGGTGCGGTGCGTATACCTGGTGGTGTGATGAAGGTGGTTATTAGCACTTGTCCGGAGCTATCTGGTGGCTTGTCTGCACTCTTTGAGCCTTCAGAGTCTGGGCTGCCCGCTGGTTTGTTGACGTCTCCCTGTCTTGTCCAGGTTGCTCGAGGCACTGTCCATATTCCAATAGTTAATGTAGGGACCACAGAAGTCTTGCTTTATCCCCATACCTGTCTTGGCTTTTTAAGAAGCGCTCAGGTTGTTAGCCTACCGGCTGGGGTTACGGAGGTTAGAGCCGCTGCTGCCACGGTGTCGTCCCAAGTAGTGGATAGCGAAGTGCAGAAGGGGATAGAGGCTTTAGATTTATCGGGTTTGACAGATCTAGAACAGAAGGGGGTTAGATCTCTTTTACAGAGCTATAGCTCAGTTTTTTCTGCTCATGAGAGTGATCTAGGTTGCACCAACCTCATTGCCCATGAGATTCCCTTGCTAGATAATGTCCCAGTTCGGCAGAGGTATAGACGTATTCCTCCATCAGAGTATGAGTTGGTAAAGGCTCATATTGATCAGCTCCTGGAGGCTCAGGTCGTGAGAGAGAGTAGTAGTCCTTACGCGTCCCCTATCGTCCTGGTTAAAAAAAAGGACGGGAGTCTGTGTATGTGTGTGGACTACCGATTGCTTAATAGTAAGACACGCAAAGATGCCTTTCCTTTGCCTCGTATCGAGGAGAGCCTGGATGCCCTTTCAGGAGCCCGCTGGTTTTCTACTTTAGATCTGGCCAGTGGGTATAATCAAGTTCCAGTGGCCGAACAAGATAAGTCCAAGACAGCTTTTTGTACCCCCTTTGGCTTATTTGAATGGAATCGAATGCCATTTGGGCTTTGTAATGCTCCAAGCACATTTCAGCGGTTAATGCAACGGATGTTTGGAGATCAGCAGTATCAGTCGTTGCTTCTTTATTTGGATGATATTATTGTGTTTTCCTCATCTGTTTCCCAGCATCTGCAACGACTGGAACAGGTTCTCGGGCGTTTGCAAAAAGAGGGTTTAAAAGCCAAGTTGAGTAAATGTGTCTTTTTCCAACAAGAAGTTAGGTATTTGGGGCATGTTATTTCAAGCAAGGGGGTTTCCACTGACCCTGCTAAGATAGAGGCAGTAGCCCAGTGGCAACGTCCCCGCAGTGTGTCTGAGCTGCGTTCCTTTCTGGGGTTTGCCAGTTATTATAGGCGCTTTGTAGAGGGTTTTGCTCAGTTGGCAGGTCCTCTGCATAAATTGGTGGCTGCCCTTGTAGGTACGAAGACTAAAAAAGGTTCTGGACAGGCCTTGGGGTCAGTTTGGACCCCACAGTGCGAACAGAGCTTTGAACTCCTAAAGGCAAAGTTGGTATCTGCTCCGGTCTTGGCATATGCCAATTTTTCGCAGCCCTTCATCCTTGAGATTGACGCCAGTCATAGTGGTCTTGGAGCCGTGCTTTCTCAGGAGCATGAGGGTAGTGTTCGGCCAGTGGCTTACGCTAGTCGGGGCCTTCGCCCCTCAGAGCGAAATATGGACAATTATAGTTCTATGAAGTTGGAATTTCTTGCACTTAAGTGGGCAATGACTGAAAAATTTCGCGAATATCTCTTGGGGCATAAATGCGTGGTCTTTACAGACAATAATCCCCTGAGTTACCTTCAGTCGGCAAAATTGGGAGCCACTGAGCATCGATGGTCGGCACAACTTGCGGCTTTTGATTTCGAAATTAAGTATCGGTCTGGGCGCAGTAATAAGAATGCTGATGCATTGTCCCGCCAGTATCTGTCAGGTCCCCATTTGGCTGAGCATGTTGTTCCAGGTACTTCTGTCCCTACGTTAGTTCAACAGGCCTCACGGGAGGGTCCTGCGGCATTTGTAACTCAGTCAGTGGTCTCTGTTTTTCCAAGTAACTCCTCATTAGACCTTCGGTCCCTGCAAGATGCAGACCCCCTTCTTGGAGAGATTTTGGGGTTTTGGCGGAGACGAGTTCGGCCCTCTCCGGTGGAGCGACGCCAGGTCTCTAGGCCCGCTATGGCACTATTGCGCCAGTGGGATCGGTTGGTGGAACGTGATGGGGTGTTATATCGTCGGGTGTTTCGTTCCGATGGGGGGGAAGATAATTTCCAACTTATCTTGCCCACAGTTCTTAGACAGGAGACCTTGCAACGCCTGCATCAGGAACATGGCCACCAGGGAATTGAGCGGACCTCAGGATTGGTGAGGCAGCGTTGTTATTGGCCAGGGATGTTTGAGGACATTAAACAGTGGTGTCAAGCGTGCGAGCGGTGTCAAGTTGCAAAAGATTCTGGGCAGGTACCGCATAGTTTTATGGGACATTTGCTAGCATCAAGGCCAAATGAAATCTTAGCTATTGATTTTACGGTGTTGGAACCTTCTTGAAACGGGTTGGACACTGTGCTTGTGATGACGGATGTGTTCAGCAAATATACCGTAGCAGTTCCCACTCGGGATCAGCGAGCTTCGACGGTAGCACAGGTACTGCTGATGGAGTGGTTCTTTAAGTTCAGTGAACTTAAAGCAGCTGCTGGTCGTAGGAAGGAGCGGCATGATCGGCAGGTTCGGGATGCACCCTTACAGGAAGGACAGTCGGTTTACCTCCGGGATCTTAGTACTCGGGGGCGGCATAAGATTCAGGACGTTTGGAGTTCTGTAGTATACCGGGTGGTGAGGGCCCCTTCAGGTGATGGGTCTGTCTATGCTATTGCCCCAGTCAATGACTTAAGTAAGGTCAGGCATGTCCATCGGAGAATGTTGAAAGCTTGTGTTCAGACTGAAGCCTTTCCTTCTCCTCCTAGGAATTCTCAGGTTCCTATTTCAGTAGTTCCTGGGGACAGTTCCAGCGAAGAGGATGACATTTGCCTCTTGATATCTGAGGGTTTACCACCTCATGAATCTGTTTTAAGTAACTCCAGTCCTACAGTTCCCCTGGGGGGAGTATTGGTAGATCAGCGTCCAGAGGAAATAGCTGCACAGGGAAGTTCTCAGTCTCAGGATTCTTTGTTGCGTTTAGATGGTCAATCATGTTCTGGATTGTCATCTTTGCGACGGACTGCTCGTTCCACAGCTGGTCAGCACTCTAATATTCATCATCTCCCCCGCCCAGCTGGTAGTGTCGATGAGGTGGTAGGTGAACCATTAGGTTTTGTATTGAATGCACAGTCTGCCCTGTTTAGACCTTGGTGTTAGTTTTTTTTTCATCTCGTTCATCGTCGGGTCGACGATGCAAAAAGGGGGGGTGGATTGTAGCAGGATGGAGTTCTGCCATTGGTTTTACCTCCTATACTCCCCAGTCTGAGGATTTTGGGGTGGGACTTTCAAATTAATGAGGGGGGCGGGCCTTCCTTGCGCTATATGTATCGGCAGTGGTGGGTTGCTTGCCAAGGCATTTCCTGTTTCTCTTCCGGCGTCTGATCCCTGTATTGGCAGTGTTTAACGTCGCTGAAGTTTGTGGCTTGCTCCGTGACGATCGGAAACCGTTGGCTTGTGCTTGGATTGCCGGTGTCGGCTGGTTGGATTCCGGTGTTTGCATCATAGCGAGGGTATGTTAACGCTAGTTGACCCGTTGTTTTATTAATGATCAGACTGGGAGATACTAATATTTCTTTTAATCTGGTGGGTGATAGTAGCAACCGTGCTGCATGGTTGGGTCGTTACTGCTGCTGTACTCTCTGATTTTGACCGCAGTGGGGAACGCTGTGCTACTGTCTGTTGGTATGTATGCCGATTATCTTACTTTTAAAAATGAGATTTTAGTCGAATGTATTGTTTAGTGTTTGTGTTTTTTTTAGGTTCCTGAGCCTGGGTGGTCCTGGCTTTTGTCCAGTTCCTGCGGTGCTGCTGTTTTGTCTTGGGTTTTTTTTGTTTCAAAGACTACATTGTTTTGCCTTCGTTTTGTTTCAAATACTACATTGTTTTGCCTTCGTTTTGTTTCAAGGACTACATTGTTTTGCCTTGGTTTTGTTTTAGTTTGTTTTGTTTCTGTGATTTCTTCTGTATTTTTTTCATTTGAATTTGTTAGTTATCACCATTACCCGCAAGCGCTCGGTGTGTGTGTGTGTGTGTGTGTGTGTGTTTGATGTGAAGAGTGGTGTTTTTTTTGAAGTGAATTGAGTTTTCTTTTATTATTTTCTACATTTGTGTCCTCTGATCTTCTCTCTCTCTCTCTCTCTCTCTCTCTCCTGTTTAGACAGGAGCTGTGGGTCACGGCAGGAGGTTATAGGGTTGGTTTGTGGAGTCCCGGTCATTCGTCCTGCAGTGTAGAGCACTGGGTGTGTAACCTGTGTGGTGTGATTACATATGGTGGTGGTATAGGGGACTCCCTCTGAGCTCAGTCTCTGCCGTGGTAAGCCCAGCCCTGTTCTACTACTTAGTCTTGTCTAGTAATTATTTTACTGCTGATAGTTCTCCCAGTCCTGTTGGTTACATGAAACTGTTTTAAAACCTATTGTTAATAAATTTGGAAGTGTTGGAAATACGTCTCTGGCCTCTTGGTGTGAACGAACCTGAGTGTCTTTCTCATTTCTTTTCTTTCCTCTGGGCCTTAACGCCCCCTTTTTTATTTCCTAGGGGTGAAAGTCCCTTAGGTGGCGTAGTCGTGCTACATCACTTTAGTGTATATTCCTCCTGACCACTACCACCTCGCCACATAAGCATTCATACTTCTGCTTTGGTGTATGCGTCACTCTGCCATTACACCGCCACACCACAGAGGGTGTGTATAAATCTCCTCCTCCAGCAGGTGAATCAGGTCCTGGTTCTGGAAGCGGGTTCTTGTTTAGTGGCTGTTCTCTCGTGGTTCAGAGCGAGTCAAGTAGGGACTAAACCGTGGCGTGTAAACCTTGCAGAGCGCTGATCGTCCAGAGAGAGTCGTCACTCTACGCCACGCAACGCAGACGACCAGCACCAACTCTCCATCTGTAAAATCTCCAGCTGCAGCAGAGATCACGTTTGTTTTTATCCGACTCACGACGGCAGCTCGTAAAATGACGCCGTGGTCTTTTGAAGAGGTTCAAACGCTCCTCGGATCGGTGGCCGACGAAAGAATCCAGCGAGAGCTGGACGCTGCAACAAGGAAGGAACACACTCTACTGATCTGTCTGAACTGATGACGGAGCTGTGTTCAGTCCCAAACAACAACAACAACACGCCAATACACGACGAGTAAACAACACTTAGGGCAAGGGCAAGACCTCCCTGTTCCTCCATTCCTTCCTGGTCTCCTTCGAGTTTCTGAGTTTAAGAGTTCTTCAGGGTCCAGGCGGCTGGTTCTGAGGTAGCGAAAGCCGGAAAGTGGACCCCAACGTGACATTTCCAGCGTGCACTGATTAGCCCTGTGCTCTAAACAGTCCTGCAGTGTGTGGATTATCATCAGCAGCTGCACATTTCCAGCAGCACATTACACACTGAAGCTTTACGAGCTTTAAATTCCTGTTTAAACGGTCACACCTCATTACTGACCATGAGATGACCAGGGTGAGAGAGAGAGAAAGAGAGATAGCCATTTAGATTGAGTCAACATTTCTGTGGGGTTTTGATGGCATGTAAACCTTAGTGAGGTCAGGTGCTGTTGGATGGTTAGTCCTGGATCATGACTCAAAGATAAAGGACAGAGCACCACACAGAGCACTGTGTTTTTGAGAACACAGGAACACAGTTCCACTGCTCCAAATCCCAGCTCTTGGGTCTTTATTACACTCTGGTCCGAGCTTTGTCTTAAGCATGGTGTCTGCCACTAAAGCCGTTCTGTGGCCGCTGTACACTCAGTAATCTCTATCTTTGGAGAATAATTTCAGATTTTTCTCTCTCAGATAAGGGTCTGATATTTTCTAAGTCTGTAGCACTTGATTAATCTTCCACACGCCTCACGCCCCATCCACATGGATCCATTTATTTGATTTTACTCCCTCTGATTTATGAAAATATCCCCATCCAAACGAATACGAAAACGGCTGCATTATCACAGCTGTAAAGCAGGGGGCCATTGTACCTCTTAAAGAGAGACATCAAAACACCACAGACATCAGAGAAACATAGAGGTTTAATCCCAAATCACTCCATCCTCCCTCTGTAGTGCACTACACACGTCCTGAAACGACTGAATCTAGATCTTAACAGTGCAGTGTATATTTCTAACACACCATTTCTATTTATTCATCTGTGTGAATCTGAACTCTAGCGCTGTCTGTGTACAGTGTAGTTTATGACTGATGTAGTTCACTGTAGAGGGAGAGAGGAGCTGTGTGTGTACAGTGTAGTTTATGACTGATGTAGTTCACTGTAGAGGGAGTGAGGAGCTGTGTGTACAGTGTAGTTTGTGACTGATGTAGTTCACTGTAGAGGGAGCGAGGAGCTGTGTGTGTACAGTGTAGTTTGTGACTGATGTAGTTCACTGTAGAGGGAGCGAGGAGCTGTGTGTGTACAGTGTAGTTTGTGACTGATGTAGTTAACTGTAGAGGGAGCGAGGAGCTGTGTGTGTACAGTGTAGTTTGTGACTGATGTAGTTAACTGTAGAGGGAGCGAGGAGCTGTGTGTGTACAGTGTAGTTTATGACTGATGTAGTTCACTGTAGAGGGAGAGAGGAGCTGTGTGTGTACAGTGTAGTTTGTGACTGATGTAGTTCACTGTAGAGGGAGAGAGGAGCTGTGTGTGTACAGTAGTTTGTGACTGATGTAGTTCACTGTAAAGGGAGCGAGGAGCTGTGTGTGTACAGTGTAGTTTGTGACTGATGTAGTTCACTGTAGAGGGAGTGAGGAGCTGTGTGTGTACAGTAGTTTGTGACTGATGTAGTTCACTGTAGAGGGAGTGAGGAGCTGTGTGTGAACAGTGTAGTTTGTGACTGATGTAGTTCACTGTAAAGGGAGCGAGGAGCTGTGTGTGTACAGTGTAGTTTGTGACTGATGTAGTTCACTGTAGAAGGAGCGGGGAGCTGTGTGTGTGTACAGTGTAGTTTATGACTGATGTAGTTCACTGTAGAGGGAGCGAGGAGCTGTGTGTGTACAGTGTAGTTTGTGACTGATGTAGTTCACTGTAGAGGGAGAGAGGAGCTGTGTGTGTACAGTGTAGTTTGTGACTGATGTAGTTCACTGTAGAGGGAGCGAAGAGCTGTGTGTGTACAGTGTAGTTTGTGACTGATGTCGTTCACTGTAGAGGCAGCGAGGAGCTGTGTGTGTACAGTGTAGTTTGTGACTGATGTAGTTCACTGTAGAGGGAGCGAGGAGCTGTGTGTGTACAGTGTAGTTTGTGACTGATGTAGTTCACTGTAGAGGGAGCGAGGAGCTGTGTGTGTACAGTGTAGTTTGTGACAGATGTAGTTCACTGTAGAGGGAGTGAGGAGCTGTGTGTGTACAGTAGTTTGTGACTGATGTAGTTCACTGTAGAGGGAGTGAGGAGCTGTGTGTGAACAGTGTAGTTTGTGACTGATGTAGTTCACTGTAGAGGGAGAGAGGAGCTGTGTGTGTACAGTAGTTTGTGACTGATGTAGTTCACTGTAGAGGGAGTGAGGAGCTGTGTGTGTACAGTAGTTTGTGACTGATGTAGTTCACTGTAGAGGGAGCGAGGAGCTGTGTGTGTACAGTGTAGTTTGTGACTGATGTAGTTCACTGTAGAGGGAGCGAGGAGCTGTGTGTGTACAGTGTAGTTTGTGACTGATGTAGTTCACTGTAGAGGGAGCGAGGAGCTGTGTGTGTACAATGTACACCAGAGGCAGATTTGCAGAGATGAATTTAACCCTCATGTCTCCTTTTTTCTCTCCTGTGTCTCATTTCTCCTTTTTGTCTGATAGAATTCTGTGCTAAGGATTCTTTGTCTCTGTTAAGTTCCTGAGTAGTTTAAGAGCAAAGTCAGAGCTGTGAACTGTTTCTCTGAGGTGGGAGAGTGTGGGTTCCTCCTGACGTAATGCTACACTGAGTTCTGCTGAGACACACGGAGCTATTTTAAACGGTGAGAACAGATCTGGCTCGTTGTCAAGAAGGCCTCCTCTGAACCCTGCCTCAGTGAGAGGAAACGGTTCTGCTGTTGTTCAGACCTCGGTTCTACACCAGGAGCCTTAACCTTTCCACAGTGCGACCGTTTGTGGGAACAAACCCTGCAACAAAATCTTCAAAAATGAGCAGGTTTTACAAAAACAACACTGAATATTCCTAACATGTGCATTTGATTTGGTTCTGATTGGTAGCTGTTTTAAGGCCCATAAGGTAGCTCCCATCCACTGGTGGCGCTGTTTCACTAAACACACACACTCTGTTATGAACCTGAAGAAGAATCACAGACACAGCTGTAACCTGTTAGCGCTACACAAACACACACTGCTGTTTTTAATATTTAAGAGCTTAGAGATGGGTTAGTTTTAGAGTTACGTTTAGGATTAGCATTAGAAGTGGGGCTAGGGCTAACAGTGTTATGTGACTTGGTTTCTGCAGAACCATACTGTTCCATAATGTATATTTATTATTGTTTTTTTAAGTTGCATTGATTTCATACGTTGGGCGGCACTGTGACGCAGCAGGTAGTGTCTCTGTCACAGCTCCAGGGTCCTGGAGGTTGTGGGTTCGAGTCCCGCTCCGGGTGACTGTCTGTGAGGATTGTGGTGTGTTTTCCCTGTGTCTGTGTGGGTTTCCTCCGGGTGACTGTCTGTGAGTAGTGTGGTGTATTCTCCCTGTGTCTACGTGGGTTTCCTCCGGGTGACTGTCTGTGAGGAGTGTGGTGTGTTCTCCCTGTGTCTGCGTGGGTTTCCTCCGGGTGACTGTCTGTGAGGAGTGTGGTGTGTTCTCCCTGTGTCTACGTGGGTTTCCTCCGGGTGACTGTCTGTGAGGAGTGTGGTGTGTTCTCCCTGTGTCTGTGTGGGTTTCCTCCGGGTGACTGTCTGTGCGGAGTGTGGTGTGTTCTCTCTGTGTCTACGTGGGTTTCCTCCGGGTGACTGTCTGTGCGGAGTGTGGTTTGTTCTCCCTGTGTCTGCGTGGGTTTCCTCTGGGTGACTGTCTGTGAGGAGTGTGGTGTGTTCTCCCTGTGTCTGCGTGGGTTTCCTCCGGGTGACTGTCTGTGAGGAGTGTGGTGTGTTCTCCCTGTGTCTGTGTGGGTTTCCTCCGGGTGACTGTCTGTGAGGAGTGTGGTGTGTTCTCCCTGTGTCTGCGTGGGTTTCCTCCGGGTGCTCCGGTTTCCTCCCACGCTCCAAAAACACACATTGGTAGGTGTATTGGAGACTCAAAAGTGTCCGTAGTGAGTGAATGTGTAAGTGTGGGTATGTTCCATGTAGGCTCCGGACCCACCACTGCCCTGAACTGGATAAGAGTTACTGACAATGAATGAATAAATGAATTAATTATTTCATACACCCCGTTTCAATTCCTAGACTTTTATAAATGATTTTTTTATTATTTAGTTTATTCTCCAGAGTTGTGTAATGAAAGATTACAGAGATCCCCCTCTCCTTCTGGAGAAGAGTATGTAATGAACCTTTAGGGAGCACAACTGGACTCTAACACCACTGCTGTATCTTTAAAGATACATTACACTACCTTTATTGAACAATTATGTACCTCTGCAGTACCTTTTTGTTTTTCCAACAGTGTGCTGTGGGATATATTCATCTGGACTCCACTGTTACAGCGGACCCCAGCCGTGTGTCTGAGGGCGTATCTGTGCCTGAGGACGGTGTTGTGTGTTTTAAACGGTGTTATGTTCCTCTCTCTGTGGCTTGGAGGGGTGTAACACAGCTGTAATAATCAGAGTCGTTCTCCATGAGCACAGGGACTCCAGTTTCTTTGAGTCATCTGTTAAACCAACTACTGCAGCCTTTCACCCTCACCCTTACCCTCACACTCACCCCTCCCCCGACCCACCCTGGGCTCAGCTTGGTGTTTCAGTAGATATCAGACATCTCTGAGCTTTGTACAAATCCTTCACCCCTTCATCAGGGCGTTTATACACATACAACAGTGCACTGTTCAAACTACAGAGGACAGCCCTGAAACTACACAGCCCCTGAGGTGACATGGTGACTGTGACATGATCACACACTCACCTGGTCATTCACTCACTCACACCTACGCACAGCTTAACACACTCACTCTGTCACTCACACACTCACCTCTTCACACTTTCACACACTCACCCAGTCTCTCTCTCACACATGCACACAACACACACCTCTGGACACTCACTCAGTCATTCACACCCTCACTCAGTCACTCAAACACTCACCTAGTCACTCACCTAGTCACTCACACACTCACGCAGTCACTCACATACTCACCCAGTCACTCACACCCTCACCCAGTCACTCACACACTCACCCAGTCACTCACATACTCACCCAGTCACTCACACCCTTACCCAGTCATTCACCCAGTCACTCACACACTCACCCAGTCATTCAAACATGCACCCAGTCACTCACACCCTCACCCTGTCACTCACAAACTCTCCCACTCACTCACTCACTCACTAACTCACACCCTCACCCAGTCACTCACTCACTCACTCACACACTCTCTCACTCATACCCTCACTCTGTCACTCACACACTCTCCCACTCACTCACTCACACCCTCACCCAGTCACTCACACCTTTACCCAGTCACACACACCCTCACGCAGTCATTCACACCCTCACGCAATCATTCACACACTCTCCCAGTCACTCACACACTCTCCCAGTCACTCACAGACTCACCCAGTCACTCACACCCTCACCCAGTCACTCACACCCTCACCCAGTTACTCACAGACTCACCCAGTCACTCAAACATGCACCCAGCCACTCACACCCTCACCCTGTCACTCACAAACTCTCCCACTCACTCATTCACTCATTCACTCACTCACTAACTCATACCCTCACCCAGTCACTCACTCACTCTCTCACTCACACCCTCACCCAGTCACTCACACACCCAGTCACTCATACCCTCACTCGGTCACTCACACACTCTCCCACTCACTCACTCACTAACTCACACCCTCACCCAGTCACTCACTCACTCACACACTCTCTCACTCACATACTCACCCAGTCACTCACACCCTCACCCAGTCACTCACACACTCACCCAGTCACTCAAACATGCACCCAGTCACTCACACCCTCACCCTGTTACTCACAAACTCTCCCACTCACTCATTCACTCACTCACTAACTCATACCCTCACCCAGTCACTCACTCACTCTCTCACTCACACCCTCACCCAGTCACTCACACACCCAGTCACTCATACCCTCACTCGGTCACTCACACACTCTCCCACTCACTCACTCACTAACTCACACCCTCACCCAGTCACTCACTCACTCACACACACTCTCACTCACACCCTCACTCTGTCACTCATACCCTCACTCTGTCACTCACACACTCTCCTACTCACTCACTCACACTCTCACCCAGTCACTCACACCTTCACCCAGTCACACACACCCTCACGCAGTCATTCACACCATCACGCAGTCATTCACACCCTCACCCAGACATTCACACCCTCACCCAGACATTCACACCCTCACCCAGACATTCACACCCTCACCCAGTCACCCACACACTCTCCCAGTCACACACACCCTCACGCAGTCATTCACACACTCACCCAGTCACCCACACACTCTCCCAGTCACTCACACCCTCACCCAGTCACTCACACACTCTCCCAGTCTCTCACACCCTTACCCAGTCACACACACCCTCACCCAGTCACTCACACCCTCACCCAGTTACTCACACACTCCTAGTCACTCACACACTCTCCCAGTCACTCACACCCTCACCCAGTCACACACACAGGTTACACAGGTAAACAGGTCTTGGTCCCCACATTATGATATATTCCTGGCACACACACACCTGGTGTAATGTGATATTCCAGATGTAGTAGGGATGGCCAGGTGAAACAATAGCAGTGGGGTCCACATTGGCTCAGAATCCAAGGCTTTGTTCAGTGAGCTCAGCTCTTCTCTCTAAGACCCCCGAGCTTCTCTGAGACGAGTTTATCTCTGAAATTGGTCTCATCTGCTCCGTTTGGATTAGTTTATCTCTTAAACAAACGCAGGGATGGAGAGCTCTCCTCAGATGTGCTGCTAATGAGAGGTTATTACAACAAGCCTGTGTCGCCATGTCCATTTACCTGCTGACCTGCTCAGATGCCGGCTGCTCCACAAGGGCTTTGGGGTCAAGAGGGATTAAATATCTGTAGTGTCTTCTTAATATTTCAGGAGTCTCTCCTTATTTTCTCTGTCGTCTCCATAATAAATTAGAATTTTCTCAATGTTATGTCTCCTTAATATCTCTTTAGTGTCTTTTTTAATATCTCTGGAGTTTCTCCTCATATCCCAGTAGTGTCTTCTTAATATCTCTTTAGTGTCTCTTTAATATCTCTGGAGTTTCTCCTCAGTATCTCGGTAGTGTCTTCTTAATATCTCTTTAGTGTCTCTTTAATATCTCTGGAGTTTCTCCTCAGTATCTCGGTAGTGTCTTCTTAATATCTCTTTAGTGTCTCTTTAATATCTCTGGAGTTTCTCCTCAGTATCTCGGTAGTGTCTTCTTAATATCTCTTTAGTGTCTCTTTAATATCTCTGGAGTTTCTCCTCAGTATCTCGGTAGTGTCTCCTTAATACCTCTTTAGTGTCTCTTTAATATCTCTGGAATTTCTCCTCAATATCTCAGTAGAGTCTCCTTAATATCTCAGGAGTAGATATTCTTTAAAAAGGACAACCCTTGCGCGGCTGAAGTGTAAATTGTCTCTTTTTATTACTTGTTTGGATTACCACAGAAACTCATTTGTAACTCGAATTGTTTTGTTTTTCATCCTGTGTTTGTTTACTTTCATGCAGTTAGCACTCTCACTTAGAAATGTCCATCTTAAGTGATCTGTAACAGCAAAAATAAGTCAGTGTTACCCCCCTATGGAGCAGGAATAGAGCAATCCTCATCTCGGTTGGTGCTTTTCAGCGTTTGGAGTCTCTCCGTTGTCTAAAAACCTCCAGATGGCGTTTCTCTGCCGTGAGCAAAGAGAGAGAAAGCCTAGCACCGGACCCAGACACTTTGTTTTTTTACTCATTTACAGACACTGGGGCTTCGTAAACACATTAGAGCGGTTTCCAGAGCAAACCGACTGCAGAGCAGTACGTGGAGAGGACACACACAGGGGTTTATTGTGATTTTATGATTGTAATTGTGAACAACGCTTTTATGTGTTGCATAAAGCTCCTTTACTCTCAGTTCCTTTAGAATTATTTAATGCAATGGAGGGGTGTAAAAGCTCCCCCTAACTTTTTGGAGGTTTGTAACTAGCTGAACTTTGAGTTAGACACAATCCTCTAGACCTGAGCGAAGTGTCGTTATTAAGAGACAGACCTGACTGTCGTTCAATGTATAATAATAATCTGCATCTCAGAACGTACACCTTATTTGTGCTATGTCTGCTGTGTTCCTGTTTAATAATTCTGTAATATCCAGTATATAGTACTTTTTATAGCATTTATAGTATGTGTGGAGAGACTGGGGTATATACAACATATTGTCCTCTTAATATGTACATCACTCATCCACTTTAGCCCCTTGCACATGACTCTTTTTACCCACTTTATTCTAGTTTCTGGACTCCCTAAGTGTGATACGTGTTAGTAGTCTCTGGGCCTGGGTCTGGTCTGTTCTGGTCTGGTCTGTTACATGTTATAAATGTGTGCACTCACCAAGACAAATCCCTTAAATGTCCAACATACTTGGAGATCTAAAGTGATTCTGATATGAAATCAGTAGTGACCTGGAAGACGACCTCTGACCCTCCACACAGTGCCACAACGTGTTCTCCACAGTTCACAGCTCCTGACAGCACTGTACTTTTTACGTTTTCCAAATGTTTCTGAAAGAATACACTTCATTTCTTGTTCTCCTTTTGTTCCCACTGTGTTTAGTTTAAAAGCCGTTAAAAAAACCTCCCAAACAGCGGAGCTCAGTTAATGGTTTAGTGGTTTTTTTTCAACCAAAGCAGCCACAAAAGATTTACACTTAAACTCACTGCAGCAACATGATATCTGACCTGAGCAGGGCCCATCACATTAACTGTAGTCAGCAGGGGTCGGGGTTGGGTTAGAGGGGCTTCTTGTTTACACAAGTATCTCTCATCCACCGGCACAAGGGCTGTCCCCTCCACAGACCCCGCCCCCTCTATAGTGAGCTTAGGGGCCGCTGGGAGACCTCATTGTGTCAGTGTGTGGAGAGGGGTGGGTATCTCTCTCTCTCTCTCTCTCTCTCTCTCAAACACACACACACACACACACACACACACACACACACACTGTTTCCCATCCTTGTCTAAACTCTTTCAGTTGTGGCCATGTGAGCCTCAGCTGGAGCTCCCAGCCTTTAACCCAGAGCTCTCTCCCACTGACAAGGCCTTGTCTCTGGGACACACCTCCTGCAGCATGGCCCTGGTGCAGCCGGCTGGACCCCAGTTTTCTCAGTTTGGATTTGCAGGGTTTGCTTCAGCTTCTGCAGGTAAATCTTCTTCTTATCCTCTGTAGAGGGTTTGCGTGGTTTTGAGAGAAGGATAGTTCTCTAACAGCGCAGGAATGTTACAGTTGTACAAATGAGTTTTAAAGCATTTGTGTGTAGTATTCAACTTTAATTCAAACTTCAAATACTCTCCTGCTCTTTTATCATTTTACGGTGACTGAGTGTCGTATTAAAAATAGAAAACTGTCATTTTATTCAACAGAAAATAACCTAAAAATGAAGCAGTGTGTAAACAGTGAGGGAAGAGTGAGGAGTTTATTGGGCGCTGCGTTGGTTCTGAGCTCCATCAGGAAAAAGCCGCAGAAGACTGTGATTGGTTTGTTCTGTTCTTGGGGACAATACTGAAAGTCCCACCATTCACTGCGGCATCGTGAATTTGCTCTTGAGCAGTGACGACTTTTTGTTCTTGGTACTGAATTAGAGCTAAGACAAGAAACAGAACGCAAGAAAAACACAAAACAGAAACCGAATATTTAAATCTACG
>NC_089814.1:3563213-3623660 GCF_029633855.1 Hoplias malabaricus
GGGTGAAAATAACAGAGATGTGAGTGACTACTGGCTTCACACACTGCTGTCACACAGTGGATCAGACACAGCAGAACTACTGGAGTATTTAGACTGACACAACTGTTCTGAGAACAGCCTTCCCACCAAAAATATCCAGCTTTCATCGACCTCATCTTCTAGTCCAAATCAACAGATGATGGGCTAAATCTAATACCATCTGAATAGGGCTTATCTGTCTACGAATGTATCCTCATATCTCTCTTTTTCTCTTTTTTCTCTCACTGTCTACAACTCTCTCACTTTCAGTCTCTCTGTCTTTCTTTCTTTCTTTCTTTTATTCTGTTTATATACCTCTCACATTTAATAGCGTTTTATTTGTCAGACTATCTAATGATGAAGGCGCAGGTGTGTGTGTGTGTGTGTGTGTTGTGACAGCAGCAGTAGGACCGTGGAGAATCTGTCCAGTCCCAGCTGTCTCCTCGCCGTTTGTGGCCACGTTGATGAAGCTTGTCTCTGGTTACCATGGAGATGTGTGTGTGTGTGTGGACAGTGTACAGCAGGTGACCGAGAGGCTGTTCTTTCTCAGCTCTGGTCAGTGAGACGACATTGAAGTGATTCACTGAGAGATTACTGAGCACAGCGGAGAAAATAATCCTCTCTATCACAGGACACAGAACTGACAAGCGTGACCAACTCTCTCTCTCTCTCTCTCTCTCTCTCTCTCTCTCTCTCTCTCTCTGTGTCTCTCTCTATCTATATATTTTCCTACTGTATCTTTCACTCTTATCCATGTGTTATCTGTCTCTTTCTTTCTTTCCCTCATATTTTCTTTTTCTTTTCTCTCCTGCACTCTGTCTCCCCCGTCCCCCCTCTCCTCTCCTGTAGGGTGTGTTTGAACATCTGTGTGGTGACAGTGGTGTATTTTTCTGAATGATTGTCCACTCGGGCGGATGAGCAGAGAGTCCCGCTCCTGAGAGGTTTACGGAGGAGGAGGACAGTGGGTGAGCTACAGTATCTGAGCAGATCTGAGAAGGATGTTGGGACTGGAGGGTGGGGGTAAGCATAAGGGGCAATTAGGGCAGTTCCAGCTGATGCTGACCATTTGAACTGCCCCCTGATGCTCTTTACACAGCCACATTCCCCTTTATCACCTAGGACTCTGAAATACACATATTCCTCCGGCGTCTGGTTTTTGATTGTGGTTCTAGTAAAACCCTCAGTTGTGGAGGTTCTCCAGGTTCTTCACACATTTTCTCGCACTCTAAAGAACATCTGCCCACTGAAATGTTCCACGGGGAACCAGAAATGGTATGTATCGGCCCTGCGTGGAATTACAATTCAGGTGTTTCCAATAAAATGGAGGGTGTTTCCGGTAAAGTGGCCAATGTGAGGACATACAATGTAGGCGTTTCCAATAAAGTGTCCTGGTGTTAGGGAAAAAAAGGAGGGTGTTTCCAATAAAGTGACCTAAGTGTGTAACTAGAATGTAGGTGTTTCTGATAAAGTGGCCAGTGTTTGGAAGCCCAAGGTGGGTGTGTCTTCACTGTCCAGTGGCCTTTTTTGATCAGTCCTGGCCAGGGGGAGGCGCTCTCGCTCTGGTTGCTGTGTTAATGCAGGTGTGAGAGGGTCCTACAGTGCCTGGAGTGCAGAGAGTATCCATCAGCCATTGGCTTTATTGTGATCTTGGTGGTGATCTTTGATTGTGATATTGGTGGCAATCTTGATAGTGATCTTGGTGGTGATTTTGATTGTGATATTGGTGGTGGTGGTTTTATAGTTATATTGCTGGTGATTTTGATAGTGATATTGGTGGTGATCATGATTGTGATCTTAGTGGTGGTGGTGATTTTGATAGTGATATTGGTGGTAATAATTGTGGTTATCTTAGTGGTGGTGATTTTTATGGTGATTTTGATAGTGATTTTGGTGGTGTTCATGATTGTGATCTTAGTGGTGGTGGTGATTTTGATAGTGATATTGGTGGTAATAATTGTGGTGATTTTGATAGTGATCTTGGTGGTGATCATGATTTTGATCTTGGTGGTGATTTTGATTGTGATCTTGGTGGTAATAATTGTGGTGATCTTGGTAGTGGTGATTTTTATAGTGATATTGCTGGTGATCTTGGTGGTATGGTGAAACACAAAAGAGCACACATGCCTCACTGACTCATCTTGCAGTGGTCCATTCCCTGAGTGCCCTGCTGACCACTCCCGTCTTCCTCAGGAAATCCTCTACAACTGCCCCATACTCCCTCTCTCTGTACCACTGTGTAGGCATTACAAATGCTGCCCATATGTTTTTACCCCTTCTATCTGTCCTTGTTTTGTTCCTCAGATTTAGCCTCTGTGTTTCTACCCCTCTGTTTTTACCAGTTTCTCTGTGTTTCTACCCCTCTGTTTCCCTGTGTTTCTACCCCTCTGTTTCCCTCTGCCCCCCCCCCCAAACACCAAACACCAAACACCAAACACCCTCTCTGTGGCTGATTCATTGTGGGCAGCTGTTGTCTGGATGTTTCTGGCTGTGTGTCAGTCCATGTGCATCCTGCCAGTTGTCTTAATGACTATGTAAAAAAAAAAAGATAAAAACATTCATCAACAATAATTAATATTTATGAACAATTATGAATAATAATTCAGTAACAGTTAATGAGTGAATGTAGCTCTCTGCTCTGTGGTGGACACTAGTGAGATGTGAACCACTGTGGTGGGCGTCTTGCCCCTATGTGACGTCACAGTCTTCCCTGAGAAAGAGGGGCGGGAACGGCGCGAATCTGAGACTCGCGGAGCTGCGCGCGAGGGCAAGTGTGAGCGAATGTTCCAGCTGATCGGACAGTCGTGAGTGCGCGCGCGCTCGTGCACTCCCCGGGTGTCCCCGGTGTTCTGCTCCTCCGCGAGCGCGGACCGGACCCTGGCGTTGACGTCATCGGATTTTAAACGGAGGGTTTGGACCGGATTTTAACGGTTTTCCAGGCGGCGTTTGGACGGATTTAGTCGGTTTTGGAACTGATTTGCGCTTTGACGGACGTTAAAGGTTTCCCAACGTTGTCAATTCGTTTTTCCCACATTTCCAGGACTTTTCCGCTGTGTTTAATCAGGTAATGTAGCCGTTCCTTCAGCCTCTCTGTCCTCTGTGTACACTCTGAGGAAGTTAACTGTGAGAGGTTACACCACCTTAAATACCACCTTAAAACCTCAGAACTGGGTTTAGACCGAGCTCCGCGAAGGCGCGAGACCACAACGTTAACATTTGTGCTGAACGAGCGCGTGCACTGTTTTGATGTAAAGCCCTGCGTGGAATGTGGTTTGGAATGTGTGTGTGTGTGTGTGTGTGTGAGAGAGAGAGAGAGAGAGAGAGTGTGTGTTTGTGTGAGAGAGTGTGTGTGTTTGTGTGAGTGTGTTTGTGAGAGAGTGAGTGTGTGTTTGTGTTTGTGTGAGAGAGTGAGAGTGAGTGTGTGTTTGTGTGAGAGTGTGTGAGTTTGTGTATGTATTTGTGTGAGAGTGAGTGTGTTTGTGTGAGAGAGTGAAAGAGATAGAGAGCGTTTGAGAAAATTGTGCGTGTGTGTGAGAGAGAGAGAGATTATTTGAGTGTGTGTGTGTTTAGCAGAGCACACTCGACCTGGGAATCATTCACAGATAATATTTACTTATCCACATAAATGGCTGGCTTTGTTTGTTTGTTTGTTTATTTGTTTGTTGTGCTCAGAGATAATGAATCTCCTGGTGTTTAGTAGATTTTTTTGTCTTTTCTTATAAAAAGTAAAAGCTGATGTTAGATCTGTATCCTCTGCTTATCGACCCAGATGTAGAGGCGGGTTTATGTAAATGAGCTCTGATCTGATTCGTGCAGCATTGTGATAGCAGAGACTGAAACACTCCTTAAAACTTCAGCATGAGTGGGCGGAGCTTAACTGAAGTCAGCTGAGTTTAAACATTCTTGGACATTTCTCGGCCTTCACACGGACTCGTGGTGTTCTGGTATCGGTCTTGACTCTGACTCTGTGTCCCGGCCAGGGTTTAGACTCTGTCCCTGTCCCAGTCTCTGTCGTGACTCAGACTCGACGTGTCCCAGTCTCAGTGTGTTCACACCAGACTTGTGTTTAGATGTGTGTTTACAAAGCAGAGCACACTCGGTGGGAATCAGTTTTGAGTTCAGTGTTTTCATAACAGTGGCTTTAATGGATATATCTACACAATAACATCTCTCTCACACTCTCTCACTCACTATCTTTCACACGCTCTCTCTCTCACGCTCTCACTCACTCACACTCGCTCACGCTCACTATCTTTCACACTCTTTCACACTCTTTCTCACTCACACTCGCTCATTCTCTCTCACTCTCTCTCATGCTCACTCACTCTCACACTCTTTCACAATCACTCTCTCACGCACATTCTCTCTCACACTCACTCTCTCTTACACTCTCACTCTTTCACTCACACGCTCTCTCTAATTTGCACTCTCTCTCACTCTCTCCCCCTCTCTCTCTCTCACAAACAAAATCTCACTCTCACTCTCTCCTTCACTCTCTCACTCGCACTTTCTCACTGTCACTCTCTTTCTCACTATCTTTCACACTCTCTCTCACTCACACTCTCACTCGCTCTCTCTCACACTCACTCTCTCTCTCTCTCACTTTCTCCCTCTCTCACACACAATCTTTCTCACACTCGCACTCTCTCTCACTCACACTTGCTCTCTCTCATACTCGCTCACTCTCTCACACACTCTTTCACTCTCTCTCATACTCTCTCTCACTCACACCCACTCTCTCTCTCTTGCACTCTCACTCTATCTTTCACTCACACACTTTCTCTCTCACTCTCTCTCTCACACTTGCTCACTCACATTCGCTCACTCACACTCTTTCACTCTCTCTCTCTCACACTTGCTCTCTCACTTTCTCCCTCTCTCTCTCTCACACTTGCTCTCTCACTCTCTCCCCCTCTCTCTCTCACAAACAAAATCTCACTCTCACTCTCTCCTTCACTCTCTCACTCGCACTTTCTCACTGTCACTCTCTTTCTCACTATCTTTCACACTCTCTCTCACTCACACTCTCACTCGCTCTCTCTCACACTCACTCTCTCTCTCTCTCTCACTTTCTCCCTCTCTCACTCACACTCTCTCTCACACACAATCTTTCTCACACTCGCACTCTCTCTCACTCACACTTGCTCTCTCTCATACTCGCTCACTCTCTCACACACTCTTTCACTCTCTCTCATACTCTCTCTCACTCACACCCACTCTCTCTCTCTTGCACTCTCACTCTATCTTTCACTCACACACTTTCTCTCTCACTCTCTCTCTCACACTTGCTCACTCACATTCGCTCACTCACACTCTTTCACTCTCTCTCTCACACTTGCTCTCTCACTTTCTCCCTCTCTCTCTCTCACACTTGCTCTCTCACTTTCTCCCTCTCTCTCTCTCACACTCGCTCTCGTTCTCATACTCACACTCTCTCACACTTGCTCTCTCACTTTCTCCCTCTCTCTCTCTCTCACACACGCTCTCTTTCTCACACTCTCTCTCTCTCACACTTACTCACTCACGGTCCAGCGCTGTGATTGGAAAGACTCAGACGAGGGGGCGGGGCCATTCTAAAGTCTCTGCACTTGACATCAGAAGCCGAGCAGAATCAGACCGGCTCGTTTTAACCTGTATTTTTGACTCACGCAGTGCACAAGAAACTGACTGGGGTCTTGTTTCACAGTATGTGGGTTGGTGGGTTGGTACATTATTAAATGTTTTTCATAACTTGCATTTTTTAATAGAGAATGTAGATGATACTGGATTCTGTTTGTGTTCATTCAGAAGCGACTGTATCTTTTAAGGTGGAGCGGTGATTGTGAGTAAGAAGCGACTGTATCTTTTAAGGTGGAGCGGTGTGTGTGAGTAAGAAGCGACTGTATCTTTTAAGGTGGAGCGGTGTGTGTGAGTAAGAAGCGACTGTATCTTTTAAGGTGGAGCGGTGTGTGTGAGTAAGAAGCGACTGTATCTTTTAAGGTGGAGCGGTGTGTGTGAGTAAGAAGCGACTGTATCTTTTAAGGTGGAGCGGTGTGTGTGAGTAAGAAGCGACTGTATCTTGTTGGTGTCTGAAGTGTAAATTGTCTGTAAGTGTTTATTCACTGTTTGAATTCTCACAGAAACTCATGTGTAACTCGAGCTGTTTAGTTTTGTAGCACTTTCCCTCTGCGTTTACTTTCATGCAGTTAGCGTTCTCCTGAATTTAGAGTCGGTTCCACCTTAAGTAATGTAACTGTAACAGCAGAAATAAGTCAGTGTTACCCCCCTATGGAGCAGGAAAAGAGCAACATCCTCATCTCGGTTGGTGCTTTTCAGCGTTTGGACTCTCCACTGTCTAAAAACCTCCAGATGGCGTTTCTCTGCCGTGAGCAGAGAGAGAGAAAGAGAAAGCACAAGTTCTGACAGAGACATTTAGTTTGTTTTTCCATTTAGAGGCAGGGATGTGTACAATCTGAATTTTAGAACAATAATATTGTTCTCCACAGTTGCTCCAGAGTGTCCCACTTTGTCATGTTTTTCTGTACGCTCTCAGAAGAATGGTCACTGTGGTGATACACTCAACACTTCAGTTAGGGAACAGTCATTCGCCCCGTTTCATCTCCAGGACTTTTATTGTGTTCTTTTATTCTCCACAGTTGTATAATGAAAGATTACAGAGATCCCCCTCTCCTTCTGGAGAAGAGAATGTAATGAACCTTTAGAGAACACAACTGGACTCTAACACCACTGCTGTACCTTTAAAGATACACTCCACTGTTTGTAGCTTTAGAGACGGTAATGAACCTGTACCGTACCTTTAATTCTCAGAGAGTAGAGATGTTCCCCTCTGCAATGAGGGAACCAGACCCTTTTGGACACATGGTGTGTGTTCTGTGTTTGTGTCGGTTCTGTGTTGGAACATTAACCTTTACCGTGCTGCTGTCTGGTTACTGTGCTGCTAAGGTTAAAGGTCTCTCTCTCTCTCTCTCTCTCTCTCTCTCTCTCTCTAAGTGAAAGGGGGATGTGGGGGAGTGGCTGCAGTCAGAATAAAGTCTAGACGTCTGCTCCTCTTTTGTTCAGCAGTGTTTTTAAAGTGAGGAGCCTCTCTCAGCGACGACTGATCATTAAAACTCACAGTGAAACTGTGGATATCACACAGATGTTCAACCCACACAGAGACAAAGGTGAAGAGAAAACGCAAAATGATCGTGTGTGTGTGTGTGGTCTAGATTTAAAAAAGGACAGAAATCTGTTCACACACACACACTCTTCAGGCACCTAACTTCAGTCAATCATTCAAATTTAAGGTGGAGCCGTGTTAAGGTGGTAAGGTCAGTGTTAGTGTCAAGGGTAAGTTTAGTGGTAATTAAGGTAACAGTCAGGACAAGTCTTCATTGTGTGTGTGTGAGAGAGAGAGTGAGAGGGAGTGAGTGTGTTTGTGAGTGTGTGTGTGAGAGAGAGAGAGAGAGGGAGTGAGTCTGTTTGTGAGAGTGTGTGAGAGAGAGAGAGAGAGAGAGAAAGAGGGAGTGAGTCTGTTTGTGAGAGTGAGTCTGAATACTCCAGTGTAGGTTTGTTTGTGTTTAGTGTCCTGTTTGTTTTCTGAAATGTCAAATTAACATTAGACTCCTGCTCTTTCTACTGCATTATTTCCTCTCGCTCTCTCTCTCTCTCTCTCTCTCTCTCTCTCTCTCTCTGCCTCTCTCTCTCTGCCTCTCCCTCTCTCTCTCTCTCTGCCTCTCTCTCTCTCTCTCTCTCTCTCTGCCTCTCCCTCTCTCTCTCTCTGCCTCTCTCTCTCTGCCTCTCCCTCTCTCTCTCTCTCTCTCTCTCTCTCTGCCTCTCCCTCTCTCTCTCTGCCTCTCCCTCTCTCTCTCTCTCTCTCTCTGTCTCTCTCTCTCTCTCTGCCTCTGCCTCTCTCTCTCTCTCTCTGCCTCTCCCTCTCTCTCTGTCTCTGCCTCTCCCTCTCTCTCTCTCTCTGCCTCTCCCTCTCTCTCTCTCTCTCTCTCTGCCTCTCTCTCTCTCTCTGCCTCTCTCTCTCTGCCTCTCCCTCTCTCTCTCTCTCTCTCTCTCTGCCTCTCCCTCTCTCTCTCTCTCTCTCCTCTGCCTCTCTCTCTCTCTCTCTCTCTCTCTCTCTCTCTGCCTCTCTCTCTCTCTGCCTCTCTCTCTCTCTCCCTCTCTCTCTCTCTCTCTGCCTCTCCCTCTCTCTCTCTCTCTCTCTCTCTGTCTCTGTCTCTCTCTCTCTCTCTGCATATCACCCTCTCTCTCTCTGTCTCTGTCTCTCTGCTCTTTCTCCCGGGTGGAGGTGTCTGTAACTGAGGGGAGGGTTTTAATGTGACATTTAATCATTTGTATTTCTCAGAATCAGTGATGTATATTTTTGACCAGTAACGGTGATGATTAGAGGAGTATTCAGAGGATATTGCTGGGCAGCGCAGGTGTGTGAGGGTGAGTGTGAGTGTGTGAAACTGTCCACAGGTTGTGAGTGAGGGTGTGTGAGAGTCCTGGGGCACTTGAGAGCAATAGTTTCTCAGTGAGGAGCTTAAATCCTCCTCCACATCCACCCTCACCTGTACCCCCCCCCCCACCCCCAAACACACACACACACACACACACACACACACACACACACACACACCCCAAGATCGATCAGAGCAGACCACGGAGTCAGAGAAAGCCAGCGCTGAATGAATTCATTAATAATTCAGACTTTCAGCCCAATCTTCTCCCCATTAACCCTCACACCACCATCTGTCCTCCCTCGGTCAGTTCAGTGGCCTCTGCCTTAAAGAACTGTAGTGAGAGTGTAATCTTTTCCTGAGAGACTCATCTGAACTCTAATCAATATCTTAATATTAATATCTTAAATGATATTGTGAGAATGTTATTAGATTATTCAGAGAAATGTTATATATCTTTGAGACACCATTTTGCTTTTTCCGATCAATAATTTCAATTGGACAGGGTATGAAAGCGCTCTTGTTTGATGCATGTTCACATTAATGTGGGGCTTTTCAGCGATGTGTGGGGCTACATCTGGAGCCCACCAACCCACACACCATGAAACAAGACCCCAGTCAGTTTTCTGTGCGCTGCCTGAGTCAGAAACACGGGATAAAACGAGTCGTTCTGATTCTGCTCCGCTTCTGACCTCAAGTGCAGAGACTTTAGAATGGCCCCGCCCCCTCGTCTGAGTCTGTCCAATCACAGCGCTGGACCCGCGTTTATGTGAGAGCACAAAGACGAGGTTAAACTCAGCAAAACAGACACAACGAGCGCGGAGAAATAAGAGCACTGAGTAAAAACGGAGAAGAAAGAGAACAGAGTGAAAACGGCTAAAAACCAGAGCTTCTGCTCCTCGCTCCTCACTGCTGTGCGCTCGGGGTCGGGGTGAACAGCGAGCGGCTCATTATCATTTAAAGGAACAGGTGCTGAAAGCGGGCGTTCTGAACAGGGGCTGTTTACACAGGGGGAGAACACTGCTGTGGGGTTTGGACCAAAGCAGGTCACAGACGTTTCATTAAGAAACAGAACTGAGTTCCACTGTGGAGACGAGGGGAGAATATGTCTTCTTTAAGATGACGTGATTTCAGAAGAGCGGAGATTCATCTCTTAATTCTCACCTGTAGCCGCAGTGACGCAGTAGAGGAGCCTAGATTTAATAACAGGGTAGGTACTGTTCATCAGGGGGCAGGGCTAAAGTCATTGGACCCTCCCAGTCTGTATCTCGCTCCTTTGGCTCTGAGAGAACATAAATAACCTCAGGATCCAGGAGTAATAAGAGGTTCCCAGCACAGTAAAGCCATTATTACCATCCACCTGTAATTAAAGAGGCCTAATTGGCTGCAGGCAAGATGCTCCACCCCCTCACTGATGTGGATGGTGTACCTCCGCTTGTTATTGGTCCTTTATTCTCTTTAATGGGTGTCCAGTTGTTTCTGGTCTGTATCAGGGAGCAGATGTTTCCTCCTCACTAATGGCTTTGAAAAGAAAGGTAAAATGGAAATAAGCTCCATGTCCTCCACCATTTCTGTGAGGATTTGATGGCATTCAGCCTCATACTCATCAGTGAGGGACAGGTGTTGGTGATTATTTGGATCATAAAACACACTCCAGCTCATTCTGAAGGTATTAGATAGTGCTTTATCACTCCAGAGAATGCAGTTCCACTGTTCCCCCGGGGACGGTTCGGTTGAGCCTTGGTTTCTCTCAGTGATTATGTTCAGTGTTGGTTTTTATCAGAGTTTCAGGTGAGTCTTGGTTTCTGTCAGTGGTTCTGTTGAGTCTTGGTTTCTCTGTGTTCTTGTTGAGTCTTGGTTTATTGATTCTGTTGATGTTTGGTTTCTCTCAGTGTTCCTGTCGAGTCTTGGTTTCTCTCAGTGTTCCTGTCGAGTCTTGGGTTCTCTCAGTGTTCCTGTCGAGTCTTGGGTTCTCTCAGTGTTCCTGTCGAGTCTTGGGTTCTCTCAGTGTTCCTGTCGAGTCTTGGGTTCTCTCAGTGTTCCTGTCGAGTCTTGGGTTCTCTCAGTGTTCCTGTCGAGTCTTGGGTTCTCTCAGTGTTCCTGTCGAGTCTTGGGTTCTCTCAGTGCTTCTGTCGAGTCTTGGGTTCTCTCAGTGCTTCTGTCGAGTCTTGGGTTCTCTCAGTGTTCCTGTCGAGTCTTGGGTTCTCTCAGTGTTCCTGTCGAGTCTTGGGTTCTCTCAGTGTTCCTGTCGAGTCTTGGGTTCTCTCAGTGTTCCTGTCGAGTCTTGGGTTCTCTCAGTGTTCCTGTCGAGTCTTGGGTTCTCTCAGTGTTCCTGTCGAGTCTTGGGTTCTCTCAGTGTTCCTGTCGAGTCTTGGGTTCTCTCTGTGTTCCTGTCGAGTCTTGGGTTCTTGAATATGTTGAATTTTGTTGTTGTTCACTAAGGGGAATAACAGTTGGATTTCTGTAAAGATTTGATAGAGCTGATGAACTGAGTTCTCCAGGCTAATAATCCAGTGTTAACAGGTGTCATTCTCTTTTTTTTTCCCCAGGGGGCGACAGGGAGCGGATGACCGCTAATCATGAGACGTATCTCCTCATGGCCAGTACACAGAACGACATGGAGGACTGGGTGAAGTCCATCCGCAGGGTCATCTGGGCTCCGTTTGGAGGAGGTCAGTCACGTTTCTGCAGGTCTAAAATCTTCTGGACACCGTGTGTCCTCTAAAGCTGAAAGTGTTTGCTGTGAGGATTTGATGGCATTCAGCTTCATGATGGTGAATGATTAGTTCTGGATCACAAACGCTACTCCACCTCATCCCAAAGGGACTGGAGCTCCACCTCTCACACAGTTCCACTGCGGTGTGTTCTGCGTTTCTGTCTCGTTTCTCTCTGAGGGAACGGTGTTCCTGCGGTGGATAATCACTTTGTTTCTCACGCTGTGAAAGTGAGTGAGGTTTGATTGAAGCAGATTTGTCAAATCATCACAGCTCTGTGTTAAATATCATAACTTTAACACACTGCTGCACTTTTACAACTGAACAGTTTTCTTTAGAAGTCGACCCCTCGGCTGCTGTGAGGATGTTACAGCTTCTGGGCTGCTCTCACTGTGAGCGATTTTATTCACAAAGGTGTTAAAGTCACTGGCTGGTGATTTGAGTCCTGTGCTCTGTCGCTCGAACAAGACACATTCTCTTAGTTAACGTCACTTACAGCAAGTGAAACACCTCAGAAACAGGATCTCAGACAGGGTTAGGGTCAGGATAAATATTAATTCAAATATCAAATATTTCCCTGATTTATGTGTTTATATATATTTTACTTTCATTTTAAGTTATGATTTTAACTGTATTTTTACCGTAGTTACCCTTTTTTGGTTTCTTTATTTTAATTTTGAAACATTTTTACCACAGTTTATTCTTATTTTTTTTATCATTTTTGTCTCAGGGAAATTCTGTAAAGCACTTGGAGTTGCATTTATGTAATGACAAGCACTATACCAATAATAATCATTATTATTATTATTATTATTCAGTTTAATAAGAATTGGTGTAAAGTTAGGGATAGAAACACTCAAAAATGAAAAAAGGAAATGTAATCAGTCTGTCTCTGAACCTGTTTTTATATATTAGTGAGGACCTGAGGTCCTCACAAGCATAGGACTTAAAAACTGGTGCTTTTAATGTGAAAAGAGTGAAATGCTTGACGTTTGTTTACCTGAGTTAAGCTTAGTGTTAGGTGATATGTACAGTAATCATTTCTGTGGAAGTATACACAAGTGTAGCAAATCCTGTGTGTGTGTGTGTGTGTATTTTAAAATTGCCTACCCCTGGCCACCTGGTCAGCCTCTAGGTGAAAGGTTACAGAACCAGAGGTGTATAAGGTTCTAGAGTCGGGTTTCCACTGTGTTGAGGGGCAGCCCACCTGCCTAGCCTTTTATTGGCCTTTGACCTCTCAGTCTCAGCCACAGACTTTTAGTAAATCCACCTGCTGGAGTGGGATTAGTCCTCACCGCAGAACTCCTGCTGACAGACCGTATCTTAAATCTCATCCACTGCTTTACTTCTCATAAGGAGCTTGCTGTAAGTTTATTCAACACATTTAACCTAAAACCAACTGTTTTATATTAGTTTGCACAGTGAGAAATATTTGCTATATTCACTAGATTTAAGGTGTTTCTTTGTGCAAACTCGCAACAAAAGTGAAAATAACAAGCACCCCAGCCCAGGAGGAGGTGAGAATGTGGTATAATTTGATGTCAGAAGCACGGAGAAGGACATTACGAGTGAAATACTGAGTTGTAAAGAAGAAAACTGCACAGAAACTAGCCCTAAAGGTGTATATGAAGAATGAGAAAACAGAGAGAAGGTAATATCCGTGGACCCTGGTGGACAGTAACAGGTCCATGCTGAGTAACACTGAACATCACCTCCACTCCGCACACAGCACACAGCTCAGACTGGGGTGTGGGAGGTAGAATGTTCTGAATCATTTCTAGAATAAAGTCTGAACATTTTGGGGAACATTGTTTGGATTATGAGATGTATCTGAGTATTTAGAGAGACATTAGACTAGGGCTGCAACTAATGATTATTTTGACAATTGATTAATCTGTTGATTATTTTTGATTTTGATTAATCGATTATTAATCGGATAAAAAGGAAGACAAGCCAAATTTGGTTTCCTGTCTGTTACGAGCATATTCCGGACACCATCAGTGAGAACAGCTGCTTCTTCAAAACATAGTCAGCAATGCTGGCTCTTATGCTGTTTTTATCTGAGGTGAGAGAGAAAGTGTAGATATGAACATACACCTTTTTTAAGTTAATAACTACTGATTTAAAGTGCAGGCAACAATGCAGGCAAATTGAAATTTCATAAATGGATATTGGGTGAAGCTGCCATATTTAAATATACCACTGCTTTAAATATATTATTTAAAAAATGTTTGGATTTTTTTTTCTCTGAATGTAACTGCCGCCACATTTAAGGTGGAACGGAAAACTCGCTAAATACAAGAGTGATATAGATTTACTAAAAATGAGACATCTTGTTTAACTGCTCTAGCGGGCTCTAGTGACACTGAGTGAGAAAAAAATAGAACTTGTCACTAACGTTAGCTCGACTAAAACTACGGCCTGTTTTGGAACTGCTGACACATTTAAGGTGGAAGAGAAAACTCGGGGGGAAGCTAAGGCTTGTTCACTAAACGCGAGTGTAATATCAATGTACTAAGAAAAACAAATGTAGTTTAACTCCTCTAGCAGGCTCTAGAAAACATTGAGTGAGAGAAAAGGTAGAATGAACTTACTATAACTTCATCTCTTTCACACATAGCTCCAACAGGCTTCCTGTTCAGGTGCTCGTGCCGTGATGTTGTGCTGCTGTGCCATGCGAGATCAGATGTGCACATGTTGCACCTAACGCTGTTCCTTGAAGGCGGTACTGTAAAGTGTTCCTATACTTTTGATGACTTGGGTCGTACGTTTTTCTCTCTGCTTGTGCTAACATTATCCTCTGCTGTGACCGCCATTTTTCAAACCCTTCTTAAAGAGTTCGTCACGTGTAGCAAAAAAAACGTCACCAAATACTCAACAGTCCTCATTTTCAGTCCACAGCAGTGTGCCCCATTATAAATGCAGTACATTATACTGACTTTAATCTCAGAATTATTCTGACTTTTCATTCATTATCTGTAACCTTTATCCAGTTCAGGGCAGTGGTGGGTCCAGAGACTATCACTGGGCACAAGGCAAGAACACACCCTGGAGGGGGTGCCAGTCCTTCACAGAACGACATGCACTCACACATTCACTCCTCAGACAGTCACCCGGAGGAAACCCACGCAGACACAGGGAGAACACACCACTCTCCTCATAGACAGTCACCCGGAGGAACCCCTTGCAGACACAGGGAGAACACACCACACTCCTCACAGACAGTCACCCGGAGGAAACCCACGCATACACAGAGAGAACACACCACACTCCTCACAGACAGTCACCCGGAGGAAACCCACGCAGACACAGGGAGAACACACCACACTCCTCACAGACAGTCACCCGGAGCGAGACTTGGACCCACAACCTCCTGCAGCTGTGACAGAGACACTACCTGCTGCTCCACACTCCCATTGTTCTGACTTAGATCTCTACATTTGAGAGTTCAAAATTTATTCTTAAAATCTTTTTTTTTTTCTCTCAATGTAGTGCTCCTTAACCTCTGTTGCACAGTCCAGTGTCTGCACGGCGTCAGTCCTAAACAGTACCCCACACACACAAACACACACACACACTCTACGTCTCTCATTCTCAGCTCACAGTAATGGGTTTCACTCATTCTTCTTTACTCTGCACCAAGACTGCAGAGGCGCTAAGCTAACACACTTGTTTTTCTCTGTGTCTCAGTAATGGTTCGGAACGGTGAACGGTTGTTTTACTTGTTCAGATTTCACTTTTGTACAGTCTCCATGAATAATCTACCAGAATCACACACGTGGAGCAAGACCCCCAGCCTCTAGAACATCTCTTCACACTTAAACAGTCACATAGTTAATGAAAGTCTTTGTTTTTGACTTTATTATTCAAAGCTGTCTTTGATCAAAATGAAGATGAGATGTAATCCACAAGTGTGTATCACACTTCAGCTTCACTGATTTTCACTTGTCTTTGTCCCAGAGGTTTCTAATAGAGTATTGACTCTAACTCAGTGCAGTCGATACCTGCAAACAGTGCTAATGCTAATGCTAATGCAGTCAGTGCACACATTTAACGCTAATGAGATGCACATTCCTCAGAAACATTCTGCAATTTTAGCTGTGAGTAAACACTGGCTCTTCTCCATGCTGTGAAATAGACATTACACTGACACCTAGTGGTGTAGTAATATAATGTAATGTGCAGTTGTTTGTCATTATACAATGTACACTGAAATATGCCTTCCGCATTTAACCCATCTGTGGCAGTGAACACACACTCACACTAGTGCACTAGGGGCTGTGAACACACACCCAGACCGGGGAGTGTTTGGGGGTTCAGTGCTGTGCTCAAGGGCCCCTCAGCCGTGGATGTTCCCATCCAAGGCTGCCCCCAAACCTCTGGCGTGTACCAAAGGTTCAGTATTAAACCCAGTTTTAAACATAGACTCTACAAAGAAATGTATGAGGTTTGCTAATTTAACTTTAAAGCATTTTTAGGTAACTGTGATTTTAATTAACAATATTCTCCTGCTCTTGTTATTTTATGGTAATATTTGTGTATTATTAAAAATGCCAAACACTTTAAAACTTCTTTGTAGACCTAATAATCCTTGAGAGTGTAAAAATAATAAATAATGCAGTTAATGCAATGTTTGGGAAGTGTGGTGGCGGCCTCTCTGGTGAAAATGTGTCATTGCTGGAAACGTGCGGAAAGAACATATTGTACCGTGTGTGGTGCCGAGTTCAGTTTCCCGGGGCGGATTTTTCTGATGATTGTGAGTGTGTGCCCCCCCCCCACCACCACACACACACACACACACACCTCCACTCGGACCACCTTTTCTGAACCTGGACATGTGACTGTTCCAGGCTTTACCCTGTGACTCGCAGCAGCAGAAGGGCACTGTATTTTAACTGAGTTTATCTCCTCTTTACTCAGTAACGCCTTTTTTCAGTTTAAACTCAAATCCTTGTTTTTCCCACAAGGGAAGATCCCTTTAAGTGAGTTTCCTCTTTAGAAAAGCTTCAGGATGTTCCTCTGCCAAACCAACTGCTTTTACTGTAATTCAGGGAATTAATTTCAGGATTAAATCTTTATTAGAAGTGTGTTTTATCCAAGAGCGCAGTTCAGACCCAGTTTTCCTCTCCGCCGTGTTGTGTAACGAGGGCTTTAGGAGCCACAGACCGGATCACATTAATCCACTGGTGTCTCTCACAGACTCATAAAGCAGAATGAGCTGGTGTTTTTGACGATGATGATCCCAGACAACTGTTCTCTTATTTTCCACTGCATTAATCAGGAGTGTGTTCCCTCTCTGCTGCAGTAACAGCTTCTACTCGTCTGAGAAGACTTTGAATTAAATGTTGGGTCACTGCTGTGAGGATTTAATGGCATTCGGCCGCATCGGCTTTAGTGAGGATGGATGGTGTTGGATGATGTTCTGGGTCACAATCACCACGCCAGCTTGCCTTGATTGTAGCAGATGGAGATCTATCACGAGAGATAACACAGTTCCACTGCTCCACTGCTAGTGCTTTACGTCCAATCGCGTTTCACCTAAAACTTAGCCCTTCCCCTCTGTTCTTCTTAGGGGTGGGGGTCTCGGTTCTTGTTGGGATAGAAGGGTGGGGTGACATGGCTCTTCGAACTGATGTTTCAGAGATGAGCTCCAAATGGAGGGTTATGATGCCTTGTGAATCAGCGGCGAGACGCTGTGCAGCACCCAAAGTAACCCACAGGTGTCAGTGTTTCCTCCTTTAAACTCTACGATCCTCAGTGTATTCTCTGAGTTTAATGTAGTTTCAGTGGATTACGGCCCTTTACTTTAGAACGAGCTGAAAACAGCACGAGGAGCAGCTGAGGTCTCTGGAGTTAGCTGTAAATTCCCAGTTCCACATTAAAATGTGAAGCAATTACAGTCTGGTGCCTGAGGCTACTGCAAGATTTACAGCAACGCCATGTAATATTTTTACTTTAAAGTAATTATGATGCTACACTGAGCTGTAACAGGGAGAACAGAGCCTTTGTTGTTGCTACTCCAAGCTCAGCACAGCAGAAACTACACTGTGTAACAGTGGAAACCACCCCTTCCACCTTGATTTCTTTACAGTGTTGTAACTATGAATTACACTAGGTGGAGTCCCAGGTGCAAAAACAAATCTTACTTAGGGTTTGTTTAAAGTGGAACTGAAGGTTTGATCAGAACTCTGCAGAATGAGAATCTGAGCTGAGCTCCATGTCACAGAAGAGTGAGGAGAGGGGGGTAATCTCTGATTGTGGAACTCTTCTGAAGGAGAATGAGGCTCTAAATGTAACTAAAGTCCAGCAGCTCCTCTGATATCACTGCAGACTGGTGCAGAGCTGCTACAGAGCGGCGCTAGTCGCCTGGGAATGAAGCGCTGCTCTGTTTTATTTGTGTTCTGAAGAAGTATCAGGGTCTTGAAGAGTCGTAGGGGGAGATTTTAAACACTACGCCCTGTAACTCAGCTCCAAGGGGTGAGAGGACACTCAGGAACAAGGGGTAGAGGTAAAAATAAGAAATGGCAGTGGGCTTGTGCCCTCTGTGACAGACTCTGTGAGTTGGGAATGGTGATATTGGGTAATGCTACTGCTACAGTGTTAGATGATGTGTGTGCTACTTTATACTGAACACACCAATACTGTAGTGTTCTGTCTAGTTCATGGTGTGTGTGTGTTCTCGTGTCTGAATATTTGCAGCTGTTGACATGGCTAATCTGGTTCTGCCAGCGAGGAAATGCTTTAGACGTTCCCTCGTGACGTTGGAAAAGGAACGTCCAAAGCTTTAGGAGCGGAACAAAACCCCTCTGTGTTAATGTTTTTACTGTTCAGCCGCTGTTTCTTTTTCAGCGCTCACTGAGCCCAGGCCTGAAGCGTCTGTCCAGCCTATGTTCAGACCCCAGATCACATCGCGAGAGCTGCACTTTTACACAGAAATAAGGTTTGGGGCAGAAAACAAATGTCTGTTCCACACCGATCTATAAAGAGCTGTAAGGGACAGCTCAGTTAGTTCTCTCTCTCTCTCTCTCTCTCCCTCTCTGCCTCTGTCTCACTCTCTCTCTCTCTCTCTTTCTCTCTGTCCCTCTCTCTCTCTCTCTCTGTCCATTTGTCTCTCTCTCTCTCTCTCTCTCTCTCTCTCTCTCTCTCTCTCTCTCACTCACTCTTGTATGTCTGTCTTCCAAGTCATTTTAATACAGATTTCTAGTGTTATTCAGGTGTGTGTGTATGCTCACGCTGCCTTTATTTGATTTCCTATAGGATAAGACCTGGTCCAGCAGCCAGACAGTGGTGTACTGTGTGTGAACAGATACAGGACTTGGAAAGGTTTAGGGTTCTGGCAGTACCTGTGTGTGTGTGATGTGTGTTATGCCTGCCACTCTGAACAGTGGAAACAAAGCTAAGTACATGTTAAAAAGTGTGTGAGTGACTGGGTGAGGGTGTGAGTGACTGGGTGAGGGTGTGAGTGACGGGGTGAAGGTGTGAGTGTGTGCGTGAGTGATGGGGTGTCAGTCGTACAGCGGTGTCATGTTTTATATTTATAAGAGATTTATCAGGGTTAGGAACAGAAGCATCATTTTACTTCTAATAAAACCCTCCTTCTCTCGATAGAATCACTCACAACTAGTAAATAACAAGTAAGTAAGTTTATAATCCACTCAGAGAGGTCTCAGCATGAGGGACAGTGGATTATTCACTAAACTGATGATGATTTTCCTGAAGAAGAGCTCAGTGATGGCAGTGAAGGGTTAATTTCTCCTCTGTCTCTGACCTCTGGGACTTTTCACAGTGTGTTATTTTCCACTGAAAGGAATTTGTGTGGAGCGCTGTGTTTATGGAGATTTATGGAGATTTTCCCTGTGTCTCTGCTCTCATCACAGATTTACTCTCTGCACCTGTTAAAGGGGCCATTACACCATCGGCAGAGAGGATGTTTTTATTACAGCTCTATACCATTCATTCTGTTATAAAATTGAATAGTAATATTAAAGGATGATGCGTATACACTGTTTTTTCTCTGATGAACAAAGCCGGCTCTAATGTGGACATCGTAAAATGTGTTCACATCAATGTGGGGATCTGGAGCCCACCAACCCACACACTGTGAAACAGGACCCCAGTACGTTTACTCTCTGCTGCCTGAGTCTGAAAACACAGGATAAAACGAGGCGTTCTGATTCTGCTCCGCTTCTGACGTCAAGTACAGAGACTTTAGAATGGCCCCGCCCCCTCGTCTGAGTCTGTCCAATCACAGCGCTGAACCCGTGTTTATGTGAGAGCGCAAAGACAAGGTTAAACTCAGTAAAACAGACACAACGAGCGCGGAGAAATAAGAGCACTGAGTAAAAACGGAGAAGAAAGAGAACAGAGTGAAAACGGCTAAAAACCAGAGCTTCTGCTCCTCGCTCCTCACTGCTGTGCGCTCGGGGTCGGGGTGAACAGAGAGCGGCTCATTATCATTTAAAGGAACAGGTGCTGAAAGCGGGCGTTCTGAACAGGGGCTGTTTACACAGGGGGAGAACACTGCTGTGGGGTTTGGACCAAAGCAGGTCACAGACGTTTCATTAAGAAACAGAACTGTGTTCCACTCTTCCACACTGAGTGTATATCAGTTGCTTGGAGCTCTCAGCTGGTCTGGAGTCTGGTTCTGAAACTTGTCGCGACTGAGTTAAGTCCATTTTTGGCAGAACATCAGCATAAAATCAATAGTGACAGCCCTATTTCTCGTGTTTGCTCACTCTGTCTCTCCAAATCTCAGAGAGATTAGACGCTGGAGTGGAAGGCATTGGAATATCTCCTACTGAGGGAGGGATCAGAAGGCTGTCAACATGCGCCAGACTGTGTTATTTGCCTCGAGCTTTACTCTTCTGTTCTACTGGAGTCTTGTTCCCCAAACTCACTCCTCCAGAGACTCACAGTCGTGTGCACACACACACACACACACACTTTCAGCATCTTTATCTTCAAGGCTTTGTCTCTTATGTGTCTGGACACTTTTGAAATGATCTCTTCTTCAGTGAAAACCTCTAAGATCGCAGTGAGAGTAGCACAGGTTCATTCTCCTTTTTGTGAATGTTTTATATCAATGTTTATATCAAAACTGTTTATTATTGAAGTAAGCTTTTACAGGGAATAAATATATTTTTCCCTCACACACACTCACACCTACGGACACTTTTGAGTCTCCAGTCCACCTACCAACATGTGTTTTTGGAGCGTGGGGAAATACCGGAGCACCCGGAGGAAACCCACGCAGACACAGGAAAACACACCACACTCCTCACAGACAGTCACCCGGAGGAAACCCACGCAGACACAGAGAGAACACACCACACTCCTCACAGACAGTCACCCGGAGGAAACCCACGCAGACACAGGGAGAACACACCACACTCCTCACAGACAGTCACCCGGAGGAAACCCACGCAGACACAGAGAGAACACACCACACTCCTCACAGACAGTCACCCGGAGGAAACCCACGCAGACACAGGGAGAACACACCACACTCCTCACAGACAGTCACCCGGAGGAAACCCACACAGACACAGGGAAAACACACCACACTCCTCACAGACAGTCACCCGGAGGAAACCCACGCAGACACAGGGAGAACACACCACACTCCTCACAGACAGTCACCCGGAGGAAACCCACACAGACACAGGGAAAACACACCACACTCCTCACAGACAGTCACCCGGAGGAAACCCACGCAGACACAGAGAGAACACACCACACTCCTCACAGACAGTCACCTGGAGGAAACCCACGCAGACACAGAGAGAACACACCACACTCCTCACAGACAGTCACCCGGAGGAAACCCACGCAGACACAGGGAGAACACACCACACTCCTCACAGACAGTCACCTGGAGGAAACCCACACGGACACAGGGAGAACACACCACACTCCTCACAGACAGTCACCTGGAGTGGGACTCAAACCCACAACCTTCAGGACCCTTTTAATATCATTGTGATGCAGAAACTGCTATATGTAAATTAAAGAGGAGGGTGGGAAAGCCCTTTCCTCACCACTGAAATCAGTACAGTTCCTAGTGTTCCTTTAAATCAACAACTGCTTCTTGGTTTTAAATTGATTGATTTTTAATGATACACATACTTTTTTCCTCTAAAGCAGCGTGTGTCTTTGTGAAGAATTTCATGACGAATCGACCAATAGAAACACTCCAAAATGACTTGGTATTAAATTTGGTATCTTCTCTTTACTTGGTATGTGTTTACTCTGACTTCCACTGAAGATTAAGAGCGGTTTTGTCCTTCTGTAAAGATACTGTTTTGGACACGTGTTTGTAATTGGAGAGTAAGGATGTAAAGCTGATCTTCAGCTCAACAATTTGCAGGAAGTGTTTTGGCTGAATGTTTTATGTTGTTAGGGAGATGTTTCACACACCGTTTTTCTAATCTCCATAGACAAAGCCTTGACCAATAGAAGTGGAAATATTGCTCAATGTTCCCCAGGCTCAATGCCAAGTGTGGATTAAAGGAGTACATAACTCTCCAGCACTGGGCTGTGGAACAGTGGAACTGTGTTCTCTGGAGTGACGGCGCTCCATCCAGTTCCTCTGGGAGGAGTTGGAGTGGTGCTTGTGATCCAGAACTAATCTTCCCACATCAGACCCTGACTTCAATGATGTTTGGGTGTGTGAACACCACCAAATACTCACAGCAATGTTCCAAAATCTAGTGTAAAGCCTTCCTGAGTGGTAGAGGCTGTTACTGAAGCCGATGGGGGTAAAGTGGTTAATTAGCCAGGGTTAAATTATACCCTGAGTACATTGTGACTCATGTAGACTCATCTGAGCCCTGTCCCTCACTTAAGTCCTGTCCTTCACCTGTTCCTCACTGGAGTCCTGTGCCTCACCTCTTTAAGGTATTTTCGGGCAGAAACTGGAGGAGACGGTACGGTACGAGCGTCGCTATGGGAACAAGTTGGCCCCGATGCTGGTGGAGCAGTGCGTGGACTTTATCCGACAGTGGGGTCTGAAGGAGGAGGGGCTTTTCCGACTCCCCGGACAAGCCAACCTCGTCAAAGAGCTGCAGGACGCCTTCGACTGTGGAGAGAAACCTTCATTTGACAGGTACCTTCCCCTAACACACCTCACAATTCAGCTCAGTTCACTGATCTTTACTGTCCCTGTGCCACTGCGCTGTAAATAGATGCATGTAACTTTCATTTCAGTTTTGCGAGGTGCAGGGAATGGTAAAGTTTCTCAAGAGCAATTCCTGAGGAGGGGGGGGGGGGGTTATGTTCAATCAGTGATACCAAAAATGGCCTATGGAGGGCACACTATACATGGGCATAGTGGCGTGATGTCATCTAACACAGCCATAACAGAAAACCATCATGGCTCTTAATTTCTCTTTATTAAAGAGAAAAAAACTTTAGAAACAAGTCCAACAAACAACAACCTTCAGCTGTACCAACGTTTGTGAGCACATTTATTGAAAACGCCCAATATCACTTGGAAACCTTCATGATGGTAGTTGAGGTGCTGGAGCAAACCACTGTGAGGCGGGGGGTGGGGGGATTGCAGTCCTCACAAACCTATAATCGAGTTTCTCTGTCTGTAATTAGGAAGGCTTTCCAATGTATAATGCTGTTTATTATTTAAATTCACATCTCTATTTGCAATGATTATTTGGGGGGAATCTCCAGGGATGGGTCCCCCCCCCCCCATCCTCTCTGTCCCCTCCAGGTTTCCACCCCTGGTTGTAGAGTGCAAAGAAACACTGTTTATGGTCTACTGTTTTACCCCTGTGAGGCGTAAACTGACAAAGACAGGAAGTGCTATAGGGGGCAGCAGGGACCAGTAGTGAGGGACCTATAGGGGGCAGCAGGGACCAGTAGTGAGGGACCTATAGGGGGCAGCAGTAGTGTCGCCAGTTTGATCACATGAACCTGTCAAAAATCGAGGGGAGGGAACTAGGAAACTGTGATGTCTCCTCCCTCAACGTCCACGGCTGGTGTGCCCTTGAGAAGGACACTTAGCCCTAGGGCTGAACCTGGAGGGTAAGGGTGTAGATCAGTGACAGAGTGAAGATGAGATGACCTTTTATTATCCCTCAAGGGGAAATTTACATTGTTACAGCAGCAGAGTAAAATGAGGAGCAGTAAGTAGACACACATTATGCAAAATATGCTGTAAAATGAAATAATAATTAAAATAAATAAATAATAACGAATTAAAAAATACATCTTTTTGCAGAAAAAAAAATATATAAGAAATGTACAGGTCCCTGAGCAATTATTAGCTTTTTATAGCACAGAAACTGTAAATAATGCACAGAATTTTTAAATAGGTGTAGGTCCATATAATGTGCTCATGACAATAAAATGTGTCCATATATATATAGAGTCTATATAGTGCATTTTTCATTAGATAATTATGGGTCCATAGTCCACTACAGGAACACAGACCATGCAGCCTGTTCTCCTGTTCTAGATAGTGGTGGGTGAAAATGGCCCCGGTGGCTCGTGCCTGGACGTCCCGGTTTCTCTTTCCCGGTGGCAGAGGTCGAACGGGGACTGGCTGTGGTGTGTGGGGTTGGAGGAGATGCTCCTAGCTTTGTCCTACAAGGGTGGCAGTGCTGCACTGGGATGTGCCGCGCCGTGTTCACCACCCTCTGCTGCGCCCTGTGTTCAGTCCATGATGCAGCGAATCAGAACGCTGTCCAGTCTGGACCGGGAGAAGCTGCAGAGGAGGTGTTGGGCCTTTTGGACGGTGTGTGATGTTGAGTGATCATGTGTCATGAGGAAAAGGGGAGTGTGCTCCATCAACTCTCCTTTTACTGACACTGTTTATGCGTTTGATACGGAAGCCCTGAAGGGCACAATGGAGAAAAAAAATGAATTAGTTTTCTGAAACTAAATTCCACATTATTTATATTTTACACACCAAAACCTTTGGAAAAATATTTCTAGCGTCTAGTGCCATTTTAGCCATCAAAAGCATAATATGCATTTCCTTCCTCAACATTTTTTTTCTACTAGTGAGGGGTAAAACTTGATCAGCCTTTCTTAATTATAATTATATAAATAATGTGGCAGTATGACGTCCAGTGCTTGTGTTTCGGCCGTGGGCACGGTATCCCTCACGCTGTATGGAGTTGGACCGCTCCCTTGTGGTCAAAGCCAGTAAAGCATGGTAGTTCCTAGATCCTCAGAATTTTTGCTCTCTTCTTTTAATGAATCACCGAGAGGTAACTGAAAATTTGCCTCCACCTGCTGGTTAAAACGGGTATAAAAAAGTTAGCTATTAAAAAAATAATTACCCTCTGGCTCACCTCAATAGTAGGAAAAAGTTTTGAAGAAGGACAGAAAATGCTTGTGATGGCTAAAATTGTACAAATGATGCTAGAAATATATTTTCAACAATTTTCGGTTTGTAAAACGGACAGAAAAAACTGAATGTGGAGCTTCTGTAATTTGGGAACTGAGGAGACTCATCGCTGCAGTTTTGCGAATGTCCTTTTTTTGCCTGTCAGCTGTTTTGGACCCAAATTTGTTTTGTTATTAGTGATATTAATATATTTGACGTTCATTGTTTGTCTAAAATACAGTAAGTAATGTGTACGCCTGTTTTCTACTTGAATTCACATTTCACTTTAAGACGGGACAGTTTCAGGCCTGGGTTTGCGTGAGTGTTGAGTGTTGTGTTGTTGGGGAGATTTTGTGTTTATGTGTTAGGAGCTTCGTTGTTTTCTTACCGTATTAAATATAAAGTCGGGAAGAACTTATTTTAGGGTTAATTTCAGAGAGAGAGACAGTCAGAGCTGTTCTGTACCTCCACGAGTCAAAATAAACCGAATCGTTTTATTCATGCCACACAGAGTGCTCTGGAAGTCATTCCTGAGGAAAAGCGCGCTCCACGCGTGTCAGGAAATGGCTTCAGAAACCTCCGAAATGTCCTTCTCAACACTCTGTGGTCGCAGTAACCCGATTCTCCTCTTAATGTTGACCACAGGACACAGATTTGGACCGCAGGCCGGTCAAGTTTGTGTGCTCTGTGTCTACGAAGACACGCTGCTGCTCCACATGCAGAATGAGGCCTGGCATCGTCCTGCTGAAATAACCATGGACTCCCCCGGAAAAGACAGAGTACTCTCTTAATGACCGTAAACCTCTCTCTAACGTCTCAGTATCTGCCTCTACGTCAGCGGCACCCAATGATGCACAATGCTGTCTATGTAGGGAGCACTAAGAATCGGGACTGACCCGTAGTGTTAGCTGCTGACCATAAGAGTCATCTTTAAATTGACTCCTCTTCCTCCTGAAAACATGTTTAACACTGTTCATATTTAGACACAGTGAAAATCATCATCGCACTCAGCAGAGAAGGTGATAATGATGACTGGGTTTACACACCTTCAAGAAACTGATTATAACTCTGTCTGTGTGTGTGTGTGCATGCAGTAACAGATGTTTACACAAGGTGTCTGTCTCTTTAGTGGCATGTGATTTCTGATATTCTCTGTGTGTGTGTGTGTGTGTGTGTGTGTGTGTGAGAGCAGTAATACAGATGTGCACACCGTGGCGTCTCTGCTGAAGCTGTATCTGCGAGAACTTCCCGAGCCTGTGATTCCTTTCTGTAAATACGAGGAGTTTCTCTCCTGCACCAAGCTCCTCAGCAGAGACCAGGACACGGTGAGTCTCCTTCACTGAGATCCACTCCGACTGAAGCCACTTTAGAGAATCCCCACAGCCCTGAGTTTGTTCCACGTTTCTAACACACGCCCAGCACAAAGCCGTGTGATGACTAGAAGGTTGTAAGCATTGGATCGTGGAACAGTGGAACCGTGTTCTCTGGGAGGTGTTTGTGACTCTCACTGACCTTTAAGCGGCTGACTACCATCAGACCGTGACACAGATAATCCTCTGAGGTCCAGTAGTGCCCTAGTTACCGCAGTGAAGAGGAACACACTCCTGACTCCTGCGCTGGATAAGAACGTGTCCACAGACTTTTGTCCTTGTAAATGTAGGTGATGCTGAATGACACTGACATGCTCTTTATGTTACAGTCTCCATGTTTAACAGTGAGGGCTGTTTCTTGTGTTTAAAATGTAGCTGAAGTGTGAAGCTTTGAGTTGTGAGACGTTCACAAAATTCAAAATCTAATGGAATATGTTTGTGTTTTTCCAGGGAATGAAGGAGTTGCGAAGACAAGTGGAGAGTCTCCCTCTGGTGAACTATAATCTGCTGAAATACATTTGCAGGTTATAAATATTCTCTGTTTATTTTCGTGGCCATTATATTTTTACTTGTTTTCGTAGTGAATCAGATTTGTGCCAGAAATATCAAAGAAAGCATTTTAAACGTCAAACAGAAATAATAATTTGAGAGTAAAGTTCTCACTGAACCAAAAAAAAGTGTCAAACAAATGCGGTGTAACTTTCTCTTTACTCTCCGTCACCTTCTGTTTGCTCCAACTTATTTTACTGAACGTCTGTGGTGCTGAGCTGTTACTGAAGAAGGCCATTAGCAGTAGAGAGACGCTCTTGAAACAAAAAAAAAAACCATATACGAGGTTAATAACGGCCCCGCCCCCTTGTCTGAGTCTGCCCAATCACAGCGCTGGACCCGTGTTTATGTGAGAGCGCAAAGACGAGGTTAAACTCAGCAAATCAGACACAACGAGCGCGGAGAAATACGAGCACTGAGTAAAAACGGAGAAGAAAGAGAACAGAGTGAAAACGGCTAAAAACCAGAGCTTCTGCTCCTCGCTCCTCACTGCTGTGCGCTCGGGGTCGGGGTGAACAGCGAGCGGCTCATTATCATTTAAAGGAACAGGTGCTGAAAGCGGGCGTTCTGAACAGGGGCTGTTTACACAGGGGGAGAACACTGCTGTGGGGTCAAAGCAGGTCTTTCCTTAAGAAACAGAACTGTGTTCCCTGTGAAGTAGATGGAGAAATTGTACTTTTTAAGGTGGTTTCAGTGAATGACAAGGTTTTCTGCCGTGTCTGTGACACAGTGAAAGTAAATGATCTCTTTCTCTCTTTCTCTCTCTCTCTCTCTGCAGGTTTCTGGATGAAGTGCAGTCGTTTTCCGGAGTGAATAAGATGAGTGTGCAGAACTTGGCCACAGTCTTCGGCCCAAATATTCTGAGAGCCAAAGTGGAGGATCCAGTGGCGATAATGGAGGGTGAGGTATTTTCCTAAAGTCTAGAAGCAGAAAGACACTGACACCTGCTGCATGGGGCATTAGACATTAAACTCCACATTAAAGGAACAGTACGTAATATTTAGAGTTTTGTTTTTAATACTGTGCTCCCCCTAGAGTGTAATTCACTTTTACTGCACTGTCCTTAAATCAACAGGGGGTGGGCTCCTACCTTCATCCAAAGGTTACATAGTGCAGTTTCTGCAGTGCTGAGCCTGTTGTAGTAAAAACAGAGGCTCTGTTCTCCCTCTTACAGCTCAATGGAACATCACGATTTTGAAGCTGTAATTTTAAGGTGAAAATATTACCTAGTGTTACTTTAAGCTGACAGGGACTTTTCATTATATTTAACTCCTTACATGCTTGGATTATGTTATTATATTTCCATTGCTGTGATGTGGTTGATTGTAGATGACTTGTGGATATTTTCCAATGGTAGTGAATGGAACCAGGCGTCTTTCTAAAACATAAATACAGCCAGCAGTGAACTACACCACTTTAAAGAGTTGTACACCGAACATGTTGATATGGAGCAGCTGCACATGAGCTTAGATCACCAACAACAATGATAAGCATAGGCTTGTCTCTCTCTCACACACACACACACACACACACACACACCTTATGGAGCTGTGTGACAGAGCTACATCTAGTGCCTTTGGGATGATTCTGAATCCAGTAAAAATCATCCACTATCAGTATCTAACCTCGCGACTGCCATCAAATTCTCACAGCCAGCTTTGCTTAAAGAAGAGAGGCTGTTCCTGCACTAAGTAGGAGCACACCCCTCAGCTCAGAGGATGAGTAAACGTCCAAAAACTGGTACACAGCAGGTAAAAGTGGCACAAATTAGATTTCACTGGATCTGCTGTTCACACTGTGTTTATAATTAGACTTTAATCTGACCTCAGTGTGAACAGATCACACTCCTAAACTGATCCACGGGCACCTTACATTTAAATTTTTAAATGTAAGTCCGTTTCCTAAACACCTCGAAGTCAAACCGAACCTGAGTCAACGGGATGTTCTCAGCAGCCGTGGAGTGCCGTAAAAGTCACATGGACTCCAATCCGACTGTTCAGACCGAGTTGCATTGCCACAGATCGGATATGGATCAGACATTTCGTACATAATAAATGTTTGTACATGTTCCGATCTAAAAAAGTCAGATTCAATACAGATTTGCTGTTCACACACATGAAGAAACGGATCGGATCTGGGCCTCTTTTACCTGCTGTGTGAACTGTAGCCTGATCCTCTGTCGTTTTGTTCAGGTGCGATTCTGATCCAGCAGCTCATGGCGGTTCTTATCGGACAGTACAGCGTGGTGTTCCCTCAGGATGAAGGCTGCAGTCCTGGAACAGTGGAACTGTGTTACAACAACAACAACGAGCTCCATCCGCCGTCCAGATGTTCGCCCAGCGGTCAGCTGCAGAACAAAGAGAACAACAACCCTGCCTCCACACTCCCACGATGCACCTGGGATGCCCCGGACTCGCCTGGCCGCGTCATGCTCGATAACGGGTCACCGAGGTCGGCCAGCCCCCGGAACACACTCTCTCACACACACTTCGAGGTAGGGCTCGACTGTACACTACAGTTCTACTGTGGAGTTGTGTGTGTACAGCTGGGGCTGGAGGCCATCAAATGCTCACAGCAATTTTCTAGCATTGTGAATTGTCTGCTAGAGACTGCTACTGTGTTAAAGCTAAAGCTATGTATATATAAGCTGTGTATATATTTCTGAGCAGCCCCAGGTGGAGGTGAGCCGCAGTCCTCCTCTGATGGTGAAGAAGAACGCAGCAGTCAGTAAAGGAAGCAAGGGCATCGTCACCAATGGCTCATTCAGCTCCACGTCCCCCTGCTCAGCTGAGCCAGGTCAGGACCGGCTCCAGAACCACTCCCCCCCAGGACCCGGCTCCTCTCAGACCCGCCGCACCAAGCTGGGCGTGTCCAGCACTGATGGGGTTAACGGTGCTGCCAGCGGACGCAGCAATGGACTCTGGTCTCCGCCTGGATACGTCACTCTCAGAGAGACTAAAGGTGCGTGTTTGGTCAACGTTTATTTTCCGTTTTATTATTTAAAATATTTCAGGTTCCAAAGTGGACAGGAGCTGATTGGTGGATTGAATTTCCTGATGTTTGTTGCTTGATCTCTGGGGGAAAATAAGGGTACTTTACCACTGCATGGTACCGACTCAATCCGTGTGTGTCCTCACGTCGTCCTCCTACCGAAGGGGATGTGTTTTAAACAGTGAGGTCAAAGAATTAATGTTCCTCCAGTTCACAGAACTCTTACTACAGAGGTGATACCAGTCCTTCATAGGATGCTCACACATTCACTCACACACTCACACCTACGGACACTTTTGAGCCTCCAATCCACCTACCAACGTGTGTTTTTGGAGCGTAGGAGGAAACCGGAGCACCCAGAGGAAACCCACGCAGACACAGGGAGAACACACCAACTCCTCATAGACAGTCACCCGGATGAAACCCAAACAGACACAGAGAGAACACACCACACTCCTCACACACAGTCACCCGGAGGAAACCCAAGCAGACAGGAGATGGCTGGAGATGTGGGCAGTCGTTTACTCTGAAAAATGTAGGGAGATGGAATTGTGAACATTTCCAGAGTGTGGCTAATGACTCCAGCAGATCTGACTATGACAGCTTTAACTAAAAGGAGAGGAACCAGAAGGACACACAGACGTGGAATCTTCCTGAAACACAGGCATCCCTCCGCTCCACCGTCAACAAACAAGTCAGAAGAGTCTGGGCATTGGGTGGGCAACCCACTCATAGATACGCTGCTCATGAACCTGAACAAGGTGCGGTCTGCTCTCTCCTGATTGGCTAAAGCAGACCACATCTTGTACTTTTCTGGTTGAGACGTGAAACTGCATCATCATGTGCTGCTTTTATTTAATTTGATTGTGTAGCCTGTTAATAATACACAGTAAAAGTCCTGCCGTGTCTAAATCAGGACAATAATGCCCACGTATTAAAATTAACCTCCCTCCAGGAAAATCGCGAGAGTGCTGCGAGCAGCAGAACCGACTCTCCACCTACGATAACGTCCAGCAGGTGGCGCCGTGTCTCAGCAGCAGCAGCTGTGAGGACAAACAGAGCGTGGACAGCGCCACCTGGAGCACATCTTCCTGCGAGATCTCGCTCCCCGAGAACTCGGCTTCCTGCCGCTCCTCCACCACCACCTGCCCCGAGCAGGAGCTCTACAGCCACCCCGGCGAAGGCGGGGGGGAGAGGGACAGAGCCAGCAGCCGGGGCACCAGCAGCAGCGAGAACAGCGAAACGGCGTTCCCTCTCAGCAACGGAGCCACCAGCCACAGCGCCCTCCACAGTCTGGTGGCCAGCTTAAAGCAGGAGATGATGAAGCAGAAGAGCGAGTACGAGGCCAGGATTAAAAGGTGAGGGGAATGTGAGACGGAGACCAGAGCGGTCCCAGGCTTCTGTTAGGTGAAGGATCACAAACCTAAATAATGCCAGTGCCATCAAATCCTCCCAGAAATGTACCAAAATCTAGCGTAAATCCTTCAGAAGAGCAACTATCTATAAGAGAATTAACAGAATGAACAATTAGTGTTCTCCTTCAGTGTGTAGAGCTCCAGTGACATCTCCCTTTCTTTCTTTCTCTTGCACCGCTCTCCCTCTTTCTTCTTCTTGCCCCTTTTCTATCTCTCTCTCTCTCCTTCTCCCCCTCCTCTCTCACTCTGCCTCTCTTTATCTCTCACCTCTCATCTCCCTCAACCTCTACATCTGTTTTTCTGATTTTCTCCTCCTCTCTCCCTCCTCCTTTCACTCCTTCTCACATTTCTCTCTCTCTCTTTCACACACTCTGTCTCCCAACCATGCTATCTCTCTCCTCTCGCTCTCTTGTCTTCTTTTTCACTCTTAATCTCCTTTTGTTTTTCTGCTTTACACCCTCCACCTCTTTTTACTTTCTCTTCTCTCTCTCTCTCTCTCTCTCTCTCATACTACCTCTCCCTCACTAACCCCGCCCTCTTCACACCTCACTATCTCTCAATCCTCTCTCTCCTTTCTCCCAATTCTCTCTCCCTCTTGATCCCCCCCCCAGTCTGGAGCTGAGTAACGTGGAGCTGGAGGGCGAGGTGCTGTCTCTGAGGGAGGAGCTGGAGCAGGAGAGGAAGAAGTTCAACATGGTGGAGATCAAGCTGAGGAACGCAGAGCGAGCCAAAGACGACGCAGAGAAACGCAATGAGATGCTGCAGAAGGAGATGGAGCAGTTCTTCTCCACATTCGGAGACCTGACGTCCGATCCCCGCCGACCAGACCGGGCCAATACCATCTGGATCCAGTGAGGGGGGGGGACTGTACCGACTCATCGTTTCATCATCATCAGGGGAGACCTGTGCGCTCGCATGGACGCTCCTGCTCTACACACAGGGTTTAGTTGATTTTCTGAGTGAAAAGAACTACGTTTTGTCTTTGTCTGGACAGTCCATTGATGGCTTACATACACTGTGTGTCCATAAATATACAGACACAGTTTTAATCAGTCAATTCATCGATGTTTAAGGTGCACTCTGTGGACATACAGTTTGTATTACCTCTGTAGAAAAGCTTCTAATGAAATGCTCTGCAGCAGCTGCACATGAGCCTGAGGACACAACGTCCAAAGCCAGGTGTCGGCTAGTAGAGCTGTGGAGCAGTGGAACTGTTCTCTGAAGCGATAGAGCCTCATCCAGTATCTTTAGGATGAGTTGGAGTGGTGCTTATGATCCAGAACTACTCGTCCAACCCCAGCACATGACCTCACTGATGATTATGCAGCCGAAGACCATCAGATCCTCACAGAAATCTAGTCTAAAGCCTTCCCAGAAAAGCAGAAGCTGCAACTGCATTAAAGAGTACCTCACTCCTCATCAATGATGGGCAGTAAGTGACCTCCATTAAGTGTTTTGAGCTGATATAACAGATATGGGCAGTTTGCATTCTCCTCTAAGTGTGTTGAGCTCCAGTGAATGTGTTTAACTTATTTTCACTCAGAATATCAACCAGAAAACCTGTGGTTTAACCCAGAGGTGTCCACAAACTTTTGCACATGGCTATACACCCCTCTGAGCCAATCACGGACCAGTTTCTTACGACGTGTGGGCTTTTCTCTGGCTCGAATGTGACTGACTCTGACCGAGCGAAGCCCAGTGAGCCAAAATCTGAACTGGACCAGTCCTGTAGGTGTAATGAGATTATACCATTCAGATTTGTCCAGAGGCAGGAGTCGGACTCTACCATTCTGGATCAAAACGGGGATTCTGAGGAATAATGTTTGGCCGGAGAAGCTTGCACTGGAAAAATGATCCTTTATTCAGTGAAATCATCTCCAACAAAGTCTGTGTTAAATATTTCTCACTCTGAGATTGTTGTGAAATTATTTAAGATTATAATTACATCAATTACAGCCATTACACCACGAGCCCCACAACAGTGTTCTCCCCCTGTGTAAACAGCCCCTGTTCAGAACGCCCGCTTTCAGCACCTGTTCCTTTAAATGATAATGAGCCGCTCGCTGTTCACCCCGACCCCGAGCGCACAGCAGTGAGGAGCGAGGAGCAGAAGCTCTGGTTTTTAGCCGTTTTCACTCTGTTCTCTTTCTTCTCCGTTTTTACTCAGTGCTCTTATTTCTCCGCGCTCGTTGTGTCTGTTTCGCTGAGTTTAACCTCGTCTTTGCACTCTCACATAAACACGGGTCCAGCGCTGTGATTGGACAGACTCAGACGAGGGGGCGGGGCCATTCTAAAGTCTCTGCACTCGACGTAAGAACGAAGCAAAATGAGAACGGCTCGTTTTATCCCGTGTTTTCTGACTTAGCGCACAGAAAACTGTCCGGAGGGGGGTCTTGTTTCACAGTGTGTGGGTTGGTGGGCTCCAGATTCATACATTAATGTGACAGTGTGCTGAAAAAGGGAGTTTTCCATGTTTCCTTTAAACTAGTAAAAGTGTCTAGAATAAATTTGAATAATCTCATAATATTCTTCCAACAGTCGCCTCATGAGAAATATGGAATGGAGTTAAGATGATGTCACTCAATAAGAGAGTTTTCTGGGGTTTACATTTACGAAAAAACACGGACGTCTTCACCCACTGAAGGACACGGTCATAGGTGACTGGAAGGAGACTATTGCATCGTGGGTAATTGAGCTTTTAAGCCTTAATGATGGAGGTTCTCTTCACAAAAGGCCTACAGAAGAACCAAGAATGTCATTTGTGTTCCAACCAAATATCTCTGTTGTCGTGAGTTTGTGTTCATTGCAAAAAATTGCCTGCTTCAGTGAAATCACCTTGAATGAAGTCATCGGCCGTATCACTACAGCCACTGTGTGTCTTTACGCCTTGTCGTTTTCACACAGGAGCACTGTGTAGTTCTACATTTACAGACTGTAGTACATGTTGCTCTGCATACTTTGTCAGCCCCTTCACCCTGTTCCTCAGCGCTCAGGACCCCCACAGAGCAGGTGTGATGTGGTGGTGGATCATTCTCAGCGCTGCAGTGACACTGACATGGTGGTGGTGTGTTAGTGTGTGTTGTGCTGGTGTAGTGTGGATCAGACACAGCAGTGCTGCTGGAGTTTTTAAACCCTGTGTCCACTCTCTGTCCACTCTGTGAGACACTCCTCCCTCATTGGTCCACCTTGTAGATGTAGAGTCAGAGACAGTAGCTCATCTGTCGCTGCACAGTGTGTGTCGCTCGTCCTCTAGTCCTTCATCAGTGACACAGGACGCTGTCGGCTGGATGTTTTTGGTCGGTGGACTGTTCTCAGTCCAGACACTGAGGGGTTTAAAAACTCCAGCAGCACTGCTGTGTCTGATCCACTCTACACCAGCACAACACACACTAACACACCACCACCACGTCAGTGTCACTGCAGCGCTGAGAATGATCCACCACCACATCACATCTGCTCTGTGGGGGTCCTGAGCGCTGAGGAACAGGGGGGAAGAGGGGTAATAAAGTATGCAGAGCAACAGAAGGACTACAGTCTGTAATTGCAGGAATACAAAGTGCCCCTGTGTGGATAGTGAGTGTAGAAACAAGGAGGTAGCTGTAATATTATGGCTGAGGAATGTGGATGTGCTCGATTAAGGGTTGTTTCTGTGAGCAGCAGGTGATTCTCTGCGGTGCTGTGTGTATATAACGTGAAAAATTGAAACTTAGAGATATGTGTATAAAATGTGAACTGAGATATTGTAATGTCTGATATTTAAACACAGATTTCATCAACGTGTCACTCTTTGTCTGTTTTTATATCTTTATATAAGTTTTTCCTTATGCTCAGCGTGTTCTCTTTTTTCAACACAATACTGATGCTGCTGATCCCAGGCTTGGGGGCCGTGGGTCAGACTCAGGGGATTATGGGTCTGAGTCTGTGGGTCGGGGAAGAGGCTCGGAGGCCGTGGGTCGGGGAGGAGGCTCGGAGGCCGTGGGTCGGGGAAGAGGCTCGGAGGCCGTGGGTCGGGGAGGAGGCTCGGAGGCCGTGGGTCGGGGAAGAGGCTCGGAGGCCGTGGGTCGGGGAGGAGGCTCGGAGGCCGTGGGTCGGGGAGGAGGCTCGGAGGCCGTGGGTCGGGGAAGAGGCTCGGAGGCCGTGGGTCGGGGAGGAGGCTCGGAGGCCGTGGGTCGGGGAGGAGGCTCGGAGGCCGTGGGTCGGGGAAGAGGCTCGGAGGCCGTGGGTCGGGGAGGAGGCTCGGAGGCCGTGGGTCGGGGAGGAGGCTCGGAGGCCGTGGGTCGGGGAAGAGGCTCGGAGGCCGTGGGTCGGGGAGGAGGCTCGGAGGCCGTGGGTCGGGGAAGAGGCTCGGAGGCCGTGGGTCGGGGAGGAGGCTCTGAGGCCGTGGGTCGGGGAGGAGGCTCGGAGGCAGTAGATCAATGACGAGGCTCGGAGGCCGTGGGTCGGGGAGGAGGCTTGGAGGCCGTGGGTAAGAAGATTTTGGTCAGAATGTGGATCACATTCTAAGGGAATAAAAGCATAAATAAAAATCTGGAAATGTTTTAAAAGCTAAGTCAATGAAATATTACAGCTTTATATCTACAGAAATGACTATTATGAAATTAAACTTTTACTATATCTGTGTCATAGGCAGTGGGAGTGAGTTAAAGTGTCTGATCATTGAAAGGGCTTCATGGTTTACTGTGTGTGTGATTTATAAGAGTAATAACCAGCAGAGGGAGTGGAGATGTATCGTTAGCGTGATGCAGGCCGTTTGGCCATGAGCAGATGCTGCTGTACAGATGTTGCCTGTGACTGAATGTCTTTGTGCTGAGAAACAGATGAGAAACATCTGCTCAGAGTAATACCCCTTCATTTTCTCTGGATCAATTTGGAGAAAATAAAACTTAACATTAAAAACCACTCAAAGGAATCAGAGACAGAATTTCTTCAGATAAAGTCAACACCGCTGGAGCCGAGACACCGTAACGTCTGACCACATCAGCTCCAAACATCAAACACAGGGAGACAATTCATACAGCTGCCACACTGGAACACTGGAAACCATGGAAACGTGAGTAGCATGTGAGGTTAGTGTAACCATAGAAATGAGAGCAGTGTAACTATGGAAATGTGTAAGTAATTGTGTTAATGTATGTAAAGAATAACATTGGGGTTTAAAGTAGTATAAAAGTGGATGTGGGTGCTTTGTAATGATGCAAATGTGTGTTGTGTAACCATAGAAACCAAAGCAGTGTTACTATGAAAATGGGTGTAGAGTAACCATAGAAACCAAAGTAATGTTACTATGAAAATGGGTGTAGAGTAACCATAGAAATTAATGAAGCACAGCCATCAAAGAGGATGTAGCGTAACCTTGGAAACAGGTGTGGTCCTGTAGATACATTTAGCGTCCGGATGGATATGTGAGTAATGCAACTACAAAAACAGTGATTGCTAATTGGAAATGAATGTAGTGTTACCATAGAAACGGTTGTAAGCTCTGTTCCATGTATTAGCTGTGGTTTTTTAATTCTCCTCCTGTTTCTCTGAAGTGGGCTCTGAAAGCTGCACAGAGTCCAGATCTCCACTGTTTACAAATCTCAGCAACTTTAATTATTCTGAAAGTGGGGGACGTTTTCTTTAAATTATTATTATCATCATTATTATTAATATTATATATTTTGAACATTGGCCTTTCATATATTCAATTGATTTTTCTCACACACGCTTTTGTTTCTGTGAATTTTACTTAGCCTTCCATTCGTTTTGTGGAGTTTAACCATTAACGTTTCCATAAACACTACTAGCTAAACCCTAACACTGGGCCTGTCACAATTCTGGCCATTTTTATGGTCCATATTTGTGCCAGATATTATTGTGATAAACGATATTATTTTAAATTATGAACCATTTCATTCCACTGATATCGTGATAATATAAAAACATAATCATGAGAATACACCCCTTTAAAGAGCAGCAAACCTTTAGCATAAACGTACTTTACCTTTAACACTGTACTTTACCTTCAAAATTACTGTGATGTCCCACTGAGCTGTAACAGGGAGCCTCTGCTGTAGGGCAGAAATCGCACTATGTAACCTCTGGAGGTGGGCGGGGGGAGTCCGCAAAATGTGAGAATAACATTAAAAAAAAAAAAAAAAAACAGGTTTTGGTCCCCACAGTGCGACATACTCCTGGTGTAACACACACACATTGTTCAGTGCAGCTTTAGAGAATCTCAGATGCAACTCAATGATTTCCCCAAATGTCTTCACAGATGTTAATGTCCTTTGTGCCGGTCCTCGTCCAGTTTTCACGTTGATGTGAAAAGCAGTGTGTTCTTTGTAAATCAGAACTGAAAGAGCTGAAATGTTGTAGCACTTCGTCCAATGCTGAGGTCAGCAGCTGTGGGAACTGCTCGGGTTTTTTTTTTTTTTAACCAGAAACAGACTCCAGAGCTGGGATTTCTCTCATTTCACCTTCTCTGAACCTCAGTGCTGGGGGGGGGGGGGGGGCTGTTACAGGGACAAGAGTCCACTCATCAGTCGTCATGTTAATGCCCAGGGGCAGTTCTCTCCCCGCCTCCAGGCCCAGGCTCATATCTGTGAACGAGGAGAGAACGGAATCCTGTGTGAAATACCTGAAAATGGAAAAATCTGAAAATGGAATGTTTTTATTCACTTTGCGCATATCTCCACAGCAGCAGAGGGGTTTCTCAGTGATCTGATTGGCTGTTTTTATTAAAGGGTATGAACTGATGCCATGTTTAGCACTATGTCCTCTCCACCTCCTCATTGTTAACAGCTGTGGTAGTGGGATTGTAACAGCGACCCATTCACAGACAGGATATTTATTACGATTTGGTCTGATTTGGTCAAAATGGTGAATTACAGCTAGTTTTATTATTAAGAGCAAAACTGACCATTCTTGCTGTGTTTTTTATGGAAATTATCTGTGAAAATGTAAATATGTTAAGTGTAAACTTAAAAATGAAAGTAGCCACTGGCAATAATTGAATTGTGTATTTGTCTAAACCATGGAATTGAGTGACTGGGTGAGTGATTGAGTGAATGAGTGACTGTGTGAGTGTGTAAAGCTGTGTCGATAGGTGTGAGCATGTCCGTGAGTGAGTGACTGGGTGAGTGATTGAGTGACTGTGTGAGTGTGTAAAGCTGTGTTCATAGGTGTGAGCATGTGATTGAGTGAGTGAGTGACTGAGTGAGTGATTGACTGGGTGAGTGCGTAAAGCTGTGTCCATAGGTGTGAGCATGTCAGTGAGTGGGTAAAGCTCTGTCCATAGGTGTGAGCATGTGAGTGAGGGAGTGACTGGGTGAGTGATTGAGTGAGTGAGTGAGTGACCGGGTGAGTGGGTAAAGCTGTGTCCATAGGTGTGAGCATGTGAGTGAGGGAGTGAGTGAGGGAGTGACTGGGTGAGTGATTGAGTGAGTGAGTGGGTAAAGCTGTGTCCATAGGTGTGAGCATGTCAGTGAGTGAGTGAGGGATTGAGTGAGTGAGGGAGTGACTGGGTGAGTGATTGAGTGAGTGAGTGGGTAAAGCTGTGTCCATAGGTGTGAGCATGTCAGTGAGTGAGTGAGTGACTGGGTGAGTGATTGAGTGAGTGAGTGGGTAAAGCTGTGTCCATAGGTGTGAGCATGTCAGTGAGTGAGTGAGGGATTGAGTGAGTGACTGGGTGAGTGGGTAAAGCTGTGTCCATAGGTGTGAGCATGTCAGTGAGTGAGTGACTGGGTGAGTGGGTAAAGCTGTGTGCATGTGAGTGAGTGAGGGAGTGACTGGGTGAGTGGGTAAAGCTGTGTCCATAGGTGTGAGCATGTCAGTGAGTGAGTGACTGGGTGAGTGGGTAAAGCTGTGTGCATGTGAGTGAGTGAGGGAGTGACTGGGTGAGTGGGTAAAGCTGTGTCCATAGTGTGAGCATGTCAGTGAGTGAGTGAGTGATTGAGTGAGTGACTGGGTGAGTGGGTAAAGCTGTGTCCATAGGTGTGAGCATGTCAGTGAGTGAGTGACTGGGTGAGTGGGTAAAGCTGTGTCCATAGGTGTGAGCATGTCAGTGAGTGAGTGACTGGGTGAGTGATTGAATGAGTGACTGGGTGAGTGGGTAAAGCTGTGTCCATAGGTGTGAGTGAGTGAGTGGGTGAGTGGGTAAAGCTGTGTCCATAGGTGTGAGCATGTCAGTGAGTGAGTGACTGGGTGAGTGGGTAAAGCTGTGTCCATAGGTGTGAGCATGTCAGTGAGTGAGTGACTGGGTGAGTGGGTAAAGCTGTGTCCATAGGTGTGAGCATGTCAGTGAGTGAGTGACTGGGTGAGTGGGTAAAGCTGTGTCCATAGGTGTGAGCATGTCAGTGAGTGAGTGACTGGGTGAGTGGGTAAAGCTGTGTGCATGTGAGTGAGTGAGTGAGTGACTGGGTGAGTGGATAAAGCTGTGTCCATAGGTGTGAGCATGTCAGTGAGTGAGTGACTGGGTGAGTGACTGGGTGAGTGGGTAAAGCTGTGTGCATGTGAGTGAGTGAGTGAGTGACTGGGTGAGTGGGTAAAGCTGTGTCCATAGGTGTGAGCATGTCAGTGAGTGAGTGACTGGGTGAGTGATTGAGTGAGTGAGTGGGTGAGTGGGTAAAGCTGTGTCCATAGGTGTGAGCATGTCAGTGAGTGAGTGACTGGGTGAGTGGGTAAAGCTGTGTCCATAGGTGTGAGCATGTCAGTGAGTGAGTGAGTGGGTGAGTGGGTAAAGCTGTGTCCATAGGTGTGAGCATGTCAGTGAGTGAGTGGGTAAAGCTGTGTCCATAGGTGTGAGCATGTCAGTGAGTGAGTGAGTGAGTGGGTGAGTGGGTAAAGCTGTGTCCATAGGTGTGAGCATGTCAGTGAGTGAGTGACTGGGTGAGTGGGTAAAGCTGTGTCCATAGGTGTGAGCATGTCAGTGAGTGAGTGAGTGGGTGAGTGGGTAAAGCTGTGTCCATAGGTGTGAGCATGTCAGTGAGTGAGTGACTGGGTGAGTGGGTAAAGCTGTGTCCATAGGTGTGAGCATGTCAGTGAGTGAGTGAGTGAGTGAGTGGGTAAAGCTGTGTCCATAGGTGTGAGCATGTCAGTGAGTGAGTGAGTGAGTGGGTGAGTGGGTAAAGCTGTGTCCATAGGTGTGAGCATGTCAGTGAGTGAGTGACTGGGTGAGTGGGTAAAGCTGTGTCCATAGGTGTGAGCATGTCAGTGAGTGAGTGAGTGGGTGAGTGGGTAAAGCTGTGTCCATAGGTGTGAGCATGTCAGTGAGTGAGTGACTGGGTGAGTGGGTAAAGCTGTGTCCATAGGTGTGAGCATGTCAGTGAGTGAGTGACTGGGTGAGTGGGTAAAGCTGTGTCCATAGGTGTGAGCATGTCAGTGAGTGAGTGACTGGGTGAGTGGGTAAAGCTGTGTCCATAGGTGTGAGCATGTCAGTGAGTGAGTGACTGGGTGAGTGGGTAAAGCTGTGTCCATAGGTGTGAGCATGTCAGTGAGTGAGTGACTGGGTGAGTGGGTAAAGCTGTGTCCATAGGTGTGAGCATGTCAGTGAGTGAGTGACTGGGTGAGTGGGTAAAGCTGTGTCCATAGGTGTGAGCATGTCAGTGAGTGAGTGACTGGGTGAGTGGGTAAAGCTGTGTCCATAGGTGTGAGCATGTCAGTGAGTGAGTGACTGGGTGAGTGGGTAAAGCTGTGTCCATAGGTGTGAGCATGTGACTGGGTAAAGCTGTGTCCATAGGTGTGAGCATGTCAGTGAGTGAGTGACTGGGTGAGTGGGTAAAGCTGTGTCCATAGGTGTGAGCATGTCAGTGAGTGAGTGAGGGATTGAGTGAGTGAGGGAGTGACTGGGTGAGTGATTGAGTGAGTGAGGGAGTGACTGGGTGAGTGATTGAGTGAGTGAGTGGGTAAAGCTGTGTCCATAGGTGTGAGCATGTCAGTGAGTGAGTGAGGGATTGAGTGAGTGAGTGAGTGACTGGGTGAGTGATTGAGTGAGTGAGTGGGTAAAGCTGTGTCCATAGGTGTGAGCATGTCAGTGAGTGAGTGAGGGATTGAGTGAGTGAGGGAGTGACTGGGTGAGTGGGTAAAGCTGTGTCCATAGGTGTGAGCATGTCAGTGAGTGAGTGACTGGGTGAGTGGGTAAAGCTGTGTGCATGTGAGTGAGTGAGGGAGTGACTGGGTGAGTGGGTAAAGCTGTGTCCATAGTGTGAGCATGTCAGTGAGTGAGTGAGTGATTGAGTGAGTGACTGGGTGAGTGGGTAAAGCTGTGTCCATAGGTGTGAGCATGTCAGTGAGTGAGTGACTGGGTGAGTGGGTAAAGCTGTGTCCATAGGTGTGAGCATGTCAGTGAGTGAGTGACTGGGTGAGTGATTGAATGAGTGACTGGGTGAGTGGGTAAAGCTGTGTCCATAGGTGTGAGTGAGTGAGTGGGTGAGTGGGTAAAGCTGTGTCCATAGGTGTGAGCATGTCAGTGAGTGAGTGACTGGGTGAGTGGGTAAAGCTGTGTCCATAGGTGTGAGCATGTCAGTGAGTGAGTGACTGGGTGAGTGGGTAAAGCTGTGTCCATAGGTGTGAGCATGTGACTGGGTGAGTGGGTAAAGCTGTGTCCATAGGTGTGAGCATGTCAGTGAGTGAGTGACTGGGTGAGTGGGTAAAGCTGTGTCCATAGGTGTGAGCATGTCAGTGAGTGAGTGAGGGATTGAGTGAGTGAGGGAGTGACTGGGTGAGTGATTGAGTGAGTGAGTGGGTAAAGCTGTGTCCATAGGTGTGAGCATGTCAGTGAGTGAGTGAGGGATTGAGTGAGTGAGTGATTGAGTGAGTGAGTGGGTAAAGCTGTGTCCATAGGTGTGAGCATGTCAGTGAGTGAGTGAGGGATTGAGTGAGTGAGTGAGTGACTGGGTGAGTGAGTGAGTGGGTAAAGCTGTGTCCATAGGTGTGAGCATGTCAGTGAGTGAGTGAGGGATTGAGTGAGTGAGTGATTGAGTGAGTGAGTGGGTAAAGCTGTGTCCATAGGTGTGAGCATGTCAGTGAGTGAGTGAGGGATTGAGTGAGTGACTGGGTGAGTGGGTAAAGCTGTGTCCATAGGTGTGAGCATGTCAGTGAGTGAGTGACTGGGTGAGTGGGTAAAGCTGTGTGCATGTGAGTGAGTGAGGGAGTGACTGGGTGAGTGGGTAAAGCTGTGTCCATAGGTGTGAGCATGTCAGTGAGTGAGTGACTGGGTGAGTGGGTAAAGCTGTGTGCATGTGAGTGAGTGAGGGAGTGACTGGGTGAGTGGGTAAAGCTGTGTCCATAGTGTGAGCATGTCAGTGAGTGAGTGAGTGATTGAGTGAGTGACTGGGTGAGTGGGTAAAGCTGTGTCCATATGTGTGAGCATGTCAGTGAGTGAGTGACTGGGTGAGTGGGTAAAGCTGTGTCCATAGGTGTGAGCATGTCAGTGAGTGAGTGACTGGGTGAGTGGGTAAAGCTGTGTGCATGTGAGTGAGTGAGGGAGTGACTGGGTGAGTGGGTAAAGCTGTGTCCATAGGTGTGAGCATGTCAGTGAGTGAGTGACTGGGTGAGTGGGTAAAGCTGTGTCCATAGGTGTGAGCATGTGACTGGGTAAAGCTGTGTCCATAGGTGTGAGCATGTCAGTGAGTGAGTGACTGGGTGAGTGGGTAAAGCTGTGTCCATAGGTGTGAGCATGTCAGTGAGTGAGTGAGGGATTGAGTGAGTGAGGGAGTGACTGGGTGAGTGATTGAGTGAGTGAGGGAGTGACTGGGTGAGTGATTGAGTGAGTGAGTGGGTAAAGCTGTGTCCATAGGTGTGAGCATGTCAGTGAGTGAGTGAGGGATTGAGTGAGTGAGTGAGTGACTGGGTGAGTGATTGAGTGAGTGAGTGGGTAAAGCTGTGTCCATAGGTGTGAGCATGTCAGTGAGTGAGTGAGGGATTGAGTGAGTGAGGGAGTGACTGGGTGAGTGGGTAAAGCTGTGTGCATGTGAGTGAGTGAGGGAGTGACTGGGTGAGTGGGTAAAGCTGTGTCCATAGTGTGAGCATGTCAGTGAGTGAGTGAGTGATTGAGTGAGTGACTGGGTGAGTGGGTAAAGCTGTGTCCATAGGTGTGAGCATGTCAGTGAGTGAGTGACTGGGTGAGTGGGTAAAGCTGTGTCCATAGGTGTGAGCATGTCAGTGAGTGAGTGACTGGGTGAGAGATTGAATGAGTGACTGGGTGAGTGGGTAAAGCTGTGTCCATAGGTGTGAGCATGTCAGTGAGTGAGTGACTGGGTGAGTGGGTAAAGCTGTGTCCATAGGTGTGAGCATGTCAGTGAGTGAGTGACTGGGTGAGTGGGTAAAGCTGTGTCCATAGGTGTGAGCATGTGACTGGGTGAGTGGGTAAAGCTGTGTCCATAGGTGTGAGCATGTCAGTGAGTGAGTGACTGGGTGAGTGGGTAAAGCTGTGTCCATAGGTGTGAGCATGTCAGTGAGTGAGTGAGGGATTGAGTGAGTGAGGGAGTGACTGGGTGAGTGATTGAGTGAGTGAGTGGGTAAAGCTGTGTCCATAGGTGTGAGCATGTCAGTGAGTGAGTGAGGGATTGAGTGAGTGAGTGATTGAGTGAGTGAGTGGGTAAAGCTGTGTCCATAGGTGTGAGCATGTCAGTGAGTGAGTGAGGGATTGAGTGAGTGAGTGAGTGACTGGGTGAGTGAGTGAGTGGGTAAAGCTGTGTCCATAGGTGTGAGCATGTCAGTGAGTGAGTGAGGGATTGAGTGAGTGAGTGATTGAGTGAGTGAGTGGGTAAAGCTGTGTCCATAGGTGTGAGCATGTCAGTGAGTGAGTGAGGGATTGAGTGAGTGACTGGGTGAGTGGGTAAAGCTGTGTCCATAGGTGTGAGCATGTCAGTGAGTGAGTGACTGGGTGAGTGGGTAAAGCTGTGTGCATGTGAGTGAGTGAGGGAGTGACTGGGTGAGTGGGTAAAGCTGTGTCCATAGGTGTGAGCATGTCAGTGAGTGAGTGACTGGGTGAGTGGGTAAAGCTGTGTGCATGTGAGTGAGTGAGGGAGTGACTGGGTGAGTGGGTAAAGCTGTGTCCATAGTGTGAGCATGTCAGTGAGTGAGTGAGTGATTGAGTGAGTGACTGGGTGAGTGGGTAAAGCTGTGTCCATATGTGTGAGCATGTCAGTGAGTGAGTGACTGGGTGAGTGGGTAAAGCTGTGTCCATAGGTGTGAGCATGTCAGTGAGTGAGTGACTGGGTGAGTGATTGAATGAGTGACTGGGTGAGTGGGTAAAGCTGTGTCCATAGGTGTGAGTGAGTGAGTGGGTGAGTGGGTAAAGCTGTGTCCATAGGTGTGAGCATGTCAGTGAGTGAGTGACTGGGTGAGTGGGTAAAGCTGTGTCCATAGGTGTGAGCATGTCAGTGAGTGAGTGACTGGGTGAGTGGGTAAAGCTGTGTGCATGTGAGTGAGTGAGTGAGTGACTGGGTGAGTGGATAAAGCTGTGTCCATAGGTGTGAGCATGTCAGTGAGTGAGTGACTGGGTGAGTGACTGGGTGAGTGGGTAAAGCTGTGTGCATGTGAGTGAGTGAGTGAGTGACTGGGTGAGTGGGTAAAGCTGTGTCCATAGGTGTGAGCATGTCAGTGAGTGAGTGACTGGGTGAGTGGGTAAAGCTGTGTGCATGTGAGTGAGTGAGTGAGTGACTGGGTGAGTGGATAAAGCTGTGTCCATAGGTGTGAGCATGTCAGTGAGTGAGTGACTGGGTGAGTGACTGGGTGAGTGGGTAAAGCTGTGTGCATGTGAGTGAGTGACTGGGTGAGTGGGTAAAGCTGTGTCCATAGGTGTGAGCATGTCAGTGAGTGAGTGACTGGGTGAGTGATTGAGTGAGTGAGTGGGTGAGTGGGTAAAGCTGTGTCCATAGGTGTGAGCATGTCAGTGAGTGAGTGACTGGGTGAGTGGGTGAGTGGGTAAAGCTGTGTCCATAGGTGTGAGCATGTCAGTGAGTGAGTGAGTGAGTGGGTGAGTGGGTAAAGCTGTGTCCATAGGTGTGAGCATGTCAGTGAGTGAGTGGGTAAAGCTGTGTCCATAGGTGTGAGCATGTCAGTGAGTGAGTGAGTGAGTGGGTGAGTGGGTAAAGCTGTGTCCATAGGTGTGAGCATGTCAGTGAGTGAGTGACTGGGTGAGTGGGTAAAGCTGTGTCCATAGGTGTGAGCATGTCAGTGAGTGAGTGACTGGGTGAGTGGGTAAAGCTGTGTCCATAGGTGTGAGCATGTCAGTGAGTGAGTGACTGGGTGAGTGGGTAAAGCTGTGTCCATAGGTGTGAGCATGTGACTGGGTGAGTGGGTAAAGCTGTGTCCATAGGTGTGAGCATGTCAGTGAGTGAGTGACTGGGTGAGTGGGTAAAGCTGTGTCCATAGGTGTGAGCATGTCAGTGAGTGAGTGACTGGGTGAGTGGGTAAAGCTGTGTCCATAGGTGTGAGCATGTCAGTGAGTGAGTGACTGGGTGAGTGGGTAAAGCTGTGTCCATAGGTGTGAGCATGTCAGTGAGTGAGTGAGTGAGTGAGTGGGTGAGTGGGTAAAGCTGTGTCCATAGGTGTGAGCATGTCAGTGAGTGAGTGAGTGAGTGAGTGAGTGAGTGAGTGAGTGAGTGAGTGAGTGAGTGAGTGAGTGAGTGAGTGAGTGAGTGAGTGAGTGAGTGAGTGAGTGAGTGAGTGAGTGAGTGAGTGAGTGAGTAAAGCTGTGTCCATAGGTGTGAGCATATCAGTGAGTGAGTGAGTGGGTAAAGCTGTGTCCATAGGTGTGAGCATGTCAGTGAGTGAGTGAGTGAGTGAGTGGGTGAGTGGGTAAAGCTGTGTCCATAGGTGTGAGCATGTGAGTGACTAAGGGATTGTGTGAAGATGTCAGCAGGTGTGTGTGTGCACTGCGATGTGAACCAGGGTGAAGTGGTTACAGAAGATGAATAAATGAAAGAAAGAATGCAGACAGAGCCTTGAGCACACAAACAAAATGCAAAAATAAAGCACACACTCAGGTCAAAGGAATCATTTATTTTCAACCACATACATTTATATATATTTATTTATACACAGGTTAGCTTTAAAATGTCGAGTGCCAACAGCCATTGATGGTGCCGTGTTTATTTATTTATTTATTTTTACCTGAAGCACCTTAAATTTTTTTTCTTGTGTCTTATTTAAGCGTTTGATCTTAAAAAAAAAAAATCCTGGAGCCAGAGATGAGAAAGATAATGCCATCGCTTTTCAAAGTGACCCAGTGTCCATCTCAGACAACGAGGACAAGGTTTATTCTCAAACACAATGGCTCTCTTAGCAGCAGAGAGAGAGAGAAGGAAAAAGAAACACTGATAACCTCCAGAGAACGACTGGACCACAGTCTGACCATGTGTTTAGAAAAGTGGCCACTAACTAAAAACAGCTGTTTTCTTGCACCATTACGACAGATGCACCATAATTAAACACACAGCTGGACTGATTGGCGCTGCTCTATTGCTGTGTTTGGGTTTTCGTGTGTTCCCTGCTTGTAGAAGATTGAATGTTAGTGTTGTATAATGTCTATGATATAAATTCTTACACAAATATCACAACAATGTTTTGAAACTAAATATGTCACATTTCTAACATTGTGAGCCCATGCTGTGATGTGAACCCCCTGATGGTCAAAGGAGCTTCTAAAAACCTAGACTTATGAAAAATACTGGACATTTCACATTAAATCCACACTTCCTGGTGACCTTCGATAAAATGGACAAACTCTTCAACTGGGGAATGGTCCTTTGGCCTGTTTCCGTGGAAATAAGCATGTTTTATAAAGACCGTCCCATTCGAGACCGCAACATTTCACCATTTATCAGTTCTAGATCCCTTTTCTCTGTACCAATATAGACTCAGTGCGGCGGAGACGGAAAATCCAAGCTTTAAAAGCACTGTCCTCAGTTTCCTGATCAGAAACAACAGACAATAGCCTCACAACTACGACAAGATCTGACTTTACAATACACTGTAATTTACAACTGACCTCAAAGCTTCCAGCTTTAGTGTAGTTTTGGCCTTTTATCAGTTCATCAATTAATCTACACAAATGGCCTCATTCTACTGGCAGATCATTCAGAACGTCATTGACAAGTCAGTGTAGTGGATGACACCCTTGCCCTCCAATGTTCAGTGCCCCACTCGGGCAGGAACACCATTCTATACAAGTACAGCTCCACAATCGCCTAGAACGTCCTAGAACAGTGAGATTGAAGAACACCTTCAAATCTACACAAGGAATGTCTCTCAGATTCTGTAGCTACTGGGTTCTGACGTGGAGTCTGATTCCAGGCCTTGGATTTTATAGGTTCTGCAAGGTGGGTAGGTACCAATCACAGATTCCATGACTGAAAAATGTGTTTTGGAGTTGGATCACAAAACCTAGGACTGAAGATCCAATTACACAATGTAAGATCAAAAACTGGATTCAAGATTGGATTACAAAGACCAGGACCAGAAACTGGATTCAAACTGAATCACCAAGTCCAAGAACAGAAACTGGATTTGTCCAAAAAAAAAAAAACCCCAAAAAATCAGGATTGGAAACTGGACTCACCTCATATTACAAAATTCAGGAGCAGAAACTGGATCCAGGGAAAGTTACTGCACGCCAGCATTGTGTTTGATGTTTGTTGGTGCTGTTTGGAGACTACTGGGTTGGGCTTTTCTGGGCTGAATGGGCTGATACAGATGTTTAAAACCTTTACAGCAAACACGAGTCATTTCACCACAAGCTTTAAATTAACAGAGTATAAAGACTCCAGAACCTTCTACTGTCAGCACAGAATGACACTCTGGCACCAGTTTAAAGAGATTTGAAAACTACAGATTACACCCTGTTTCACTGTGACCCAGTGTTGACTGAGACACAGGTCGAGCTGCTGATAAAGGTTCTGTAAAAATACACGAGAGCACCTTGCGATGGCCTTGGTCTACTATAACCACTACAGTTTAGTACACGGCAGATGTTTGCAGTATTGGGGATTTGTAATGGTGAAATACAATAGCCACAACGTATCTGAGTTTGTGTTTTGTGTTTGATTGTGTCCACCCTGATGTCAAAGTGTGGTAAAGCATTTGTATATTGATATCCTGACCTTGGAGACCTCCTAGGACCCCCTCACAGTGTGATACAGTTGATATTATAGTGTGGTCTGTTTCAGAAACCAGCAAAGTAACAACAACAAACCAAACACAAGAGTTAAGACGCAGAGTCATACCTGCGTTTTGCAATTTTGTGGAATATTTTTTGCATTTGGAAAGGTACAAGAAAAATAATTCCACTGTTCATGCATAAAATCAGTTTTTAAAGTAGTCATGTGACTGATAGTGATTGAAAAATACAACTGATTATTAATCTACAAAGATTTTGTTCTTGTTTTGGAGTGATTTTATAATGTGTGACGAGATGCTCCACTACCAAACAAAAAGGCCCAAAAACAGGCTGTATTAATTTCTGATTTAAAATCGCAGCCGTGATGAGCCAGAATCACTAAAACCACCTTTCTCTTTGTTGAACATTTTTGCATTGCCTACATGTACAAAACCAGAAAGAAATAATAAATAAAATGCAAAACAAAAACAAGAAATATAACAGGGATTTCATTAGTACAGTAGGTGTGCACCAGGGTTCAGTATTAGGACCAGTGTAATTTCATTTCAAAATGCATTTGTTAAACTTTTTTAGGGCTTGAGTGGCCAATGTTAACAGTAAATGTTAAAAAATGAAAGCCCTGAAATGCATAGATGCATTGTTAAGAAAAAATAACATTACAAAGATAAAAAATAGCATTAGAATGGATAGAAAAAAAAACAGCCCAGTAATGGTAACTGAACAGCTGTTATAAACAAACAAAAAATAAATGTGCATTTCATTCCTTTATTAAAATGGTTTTAGTACACAGATCAAATCAGACAAATACAGATACAAAACAAAAGTCATACAACTTAAATATTATATGATTCATTTTTTTTGTTTGCTTGTTTTTGTACTGTGTACTTGGTTAACATTTACAGAGGCTTAATCCTTTTAGTCTAGAACTGAAAAACACCAGGCGTGTGATTTTAAAGTTTGAGGTTTAATTTACATTACATCATTTAGAAATGCAACAATTATTAAGTGAGGGTTTATTCTTTTGTTGTTTTTATCGATGGTGGGGAAGGGGGGGGGGGGTATGGTTTTGGAGGTTGGGATGCTTGGGAGACTATGTGCATACTAAGACAAAGAGGTTTGGAGGGTAATAGACCCGACACATCGCCGACACGCTTTAGATCAAGTTCAATTGAGTTGGAGATGAACTCTAATGTTGAATAAAGTGAACCAGCCGCCTCCTGGGCAACATCACCTGAACTTTAACCTCCCTTCAGTGCAGTAACTTCACTGCTATTGTCATTAATGTACAACAAAGAAAGAGGAAACTGCATTATTTCAAAGGCACTACCCGATACAGGCTCCGTCAGAAAATAAATACGCTCCGATAAATAAATAAACTCCAGCTTGGAGGGTCTTCCTCTCCTCTAGGTAGTAACAAGTTTGGATTCCCTTCAGAAATAAAAGACAAGACCAGCAGACAGAGATTCAAAAAGTGGTGAATGTATGAGGGAATGTTAAAAACAAAACACATTGATGGAAATTGAAAGCAAGGCTGAGAGGATGAGGTGAAAGTGCCTTTAATGCCTTTGACCTGGAGCTATATTTTAAAATCTGTTCTACAAAGAAAATGTTGTAATTAGAACCTTAAAGTGTGTTCTGGTGAAAACATAAAAGCGACTCTAGGGCTAAGATTCAATATTTTTGCACCTGGGCTCCCCCTACTGTTACAGCACTGTCCTGAAATCAAAGGTGGGTGTGGTTTCCTACCCTCCTCTAAACTTTATATAATTCAATTTCTGCAGTGCTGAGCCTGGAGTAGCAACGACAGAGGCTCTATTCTCCACATCACTGCCCAGCTGTAAATTTATCCCAATTTCTTAAAGTATGAGGACCACATTTACACCCATAACAACTGTGGCCACACTAGACGTTTGCAGGTAACACGGCTCTTTTAGGGTCAGTTTTGGGACAGAAGATCCTAGGTAACTCCCCAAATATAGTCAGTAAACAAAAATCACTTTTACATATGTGCCCTCTAATGCCACCTCTGTATGAACTATTGTGTAATCAGCTAAGACTGTTTATAGAAAGTCATGTTTACACACAGCTACAATTAGTTCCTCCATTTTAGATCTACAGTGCTGCTCTACAAAGCCCCGCCCCCTCAGGGTCACCACAGCCAAAGCCGCAGCTCTATTGGTTGAGGACTCAAATTTGCAGCTTGAACTCAGAGTTCACGCAATGTATTTGAATTATGTAACGTGTGTGTTGCAAAAACACTTAGTAAACAGATGTGATTTCACTTGTGATAATTCACTGATTTGAATCTAGTGTGACCACAGTGTGAGGCTGTGTTTAAACTTGTTTGGTTCCCTTTCAGAAATTCTGTACTAAATCAAAAATATTAGTTGTATAAATGAGTTTAAAGCATTTTTTGTGGAAAGAACAATTGTAATTCACAGTTAAAAACATTCTCCTGCTCTTTTGTAATTTTCTGGTGACTGTGTGTCGTGTTAAAAATCACAATCCTCTTTTTACTCAACAGAAAAGGACCTAACAATGAAGCCGTGTGAAAAGTGAAGAGTTTGTTCTGTTCTTGGGGACAGTACTGTGTCCTAAAGTCTGGGTGAGTGTGGGTTTAGACCAGTTACAGATGGGGTCTCAGTGTTAGAGATTGGCGCATTACTACAGCATTTAATAATAAAAAGACTTGTCATAGTCAATACGACACAACCATTACCAGAAATGACAGGAGAGCAGGAGAATGTTTGCATTTTCAATTACAATTATACGTTAAAAAATGATCGCATTAAAACAAAAAGGAGTGTAGAAGTGATAAACAGTGACTTTTATACATTTTTAAAATTGGACAGGGTAAAAATGACTAACTCATTTTATAAAATGTCAGGTTTACACCGAATCCAGGAAAACAATAAACTTCAGGGGTGGACTTTGTTTTAAAGGCTTGATATCCACCAGAATGACCACAGATTTAAGGTGAGGGAGAAGTGTCAACAGCTCACAGTCAGCAGGCAGTGGAGGGAGTTCGTGTTTAAAGGAATATTCCAATAGTTTTCAAACTAATCTCCATCTGCTGCATCTGGAGTTTGATCGATTGCCACTGAGACAGACTCTGACTCCAGTAAAAGAGCCACTCAAGGCTTCTGTTGAATGAAAACCAATGAGCAGTGGAATACCACTGAGGAAAATTGTTTTAGAAATTTGATTTATAACATTGGTGCAAAACTTACACACCTTTCATAATTATTCACTGACTTCCAAATTTCCAAAGCTGTCAATCCACAGTTTCTGTTTTTAAAGTATCTTTAGAAAGTCATCTCTGGAACTTGGCGGTAGATTACAGATGCATTAAACTGGGATAAAATGCTGGAATATTCCTTTAAGCAAATATTCCTTTAAGGAAACAAAAGCATGTGAAATGCTAAATACACAAACCAAACGCCAGGTCGACGGAAGGGAAAACCCACCAAGAATGGAGTGTTACGACAGTACGGACAGTGCTTGTCCCCTTTTAATGGCGTCCTGCAGAAACCCTTAACATTCGCCTCGCAGTGTCCAGTAAAACTGGTTTATTTACATAGTTTACAAACAAAGGTCTTCTATAGTGGATTATGTTAGAATTACTTGCATTTAGTTTTTCTTTGTTTGTTTTTTTCAGTTCATGCAAGACTACAGGCAAAGGGCAACTAAGGTCAAAGCGGTGATGTGGCAAGGTGCGCGAAATAACTCCCGATACTGGCCGTCAGTCCCACTCCGGACACCCCACTGCTGTACAGTTACGTATATACAAAGATAGGGGGTGCTGTTCAGAGTTAGTGTTTTCTCACTTTTCTTTATTTTTTCTTTATTCTTTTTACATTTGCCCTAAATACACAGTAAAAACAATGTGTTGTTAAGAGAAAATCCACTTAAATCCAGTTGGTGTATCTGATATTGTAGGAATATTTCAGGATTATTTACATTTTTCAAACCAAAGCTCCTCTTTTTAATTTAAATCTAACTTAATTACGTCCAACACTAAAAATGATTTAAAACTCTTTCACTTTCTCTAAATTTCACTGGTCTCTGTGGTTATAGATGTAACATTTCTCATTATTACACCGTCGTATGGACGTTTTCTACTGCTTCATGTAAATCTATGATTCATAACAACGTCAGTACACTTTGATCTTTTAAAATAAGGAAATCTAATGAGATCAGACGCTTTCCTCCAGATGAAGTAGTCCAGAAATAGATTAAAAAATGATGTTATATTCCTCTAATATTCCGTCTAACGATGAGGAATCTCTACTCTATTCCAACGTAGTGAGATAAGAGTAAAGTTAAAAAACATTAATAATCGGATAATATTCTTACAACAGGCTCAGAACGAGAAGCGTTGGAGATGAAGGTTTGATTTAAGCTGATTCCACTCGAAAAGACGCAATGTTTTACAGAGTTCTCCATTACATGAAGACATCAGGGAAACGGGGGGGATGCTGGGAAGTTGGTGGACGTGTACACACTGGAGCAGCTATAAACACAGAAGCCCACCTTGCCACATCGACGGAAAGAGCACAGAAGCTTGCAAGGAACTGGGGATCATCCAGTTAAGATTATTAATATTATTCATAGTATTTTCATCGTCATTAACGTTATTATCTTAATTTTATCATTACACTTCACAGAGAGATGCCTCTTGATAAGCTCAAGCTCTTTACATTAGTGTTTTTTATTCGGATGCCATGTGAAGGGAGTACAAAGCAAAGCAAACTAGTGAGGGATTGGTGAATATACATATATCAGCGCTATTTTACATAACTCTGACTTTATCTGCGTTTCCTTTGAAAGACAGTGCAGGCTTTTTTTTATTTTAATGCAGTTTACTCATATTACATGAAATTACACGTTAGAGTCCGTCGCTGTCTGAAGAAAAAACTCATATCTCCATCATTTTCTGAGGAGAAAATATCAGCCATTGTTTGTTTCTCTGTGTTTTACATCAATATTGTCATCGTTTACATGATTTCTCTCATTCTTTCAGTCCCCTTCAGAGTTGGAGTGTGTTTATGATGCTCCCATCCGATGTAAACAAGTCACTTCTGAGAGATACGAGGTTTCGTTTTCCGACAGCGACGGTTCATAGAGCATATCGTTATCATTTTCACTGTTATGTTTCCGCTTGTAGACATTACAATATTTACCATATTCAAAGCACTGCACAAAAATGATCCCTGAACCCATGTCTGATATTTATAAGGTTGTCTAAGGGAGGTTTCAGACGATTCCTCGTTGATCTCAGAACAAAGGCTGATGATTTTGACTTTTTCAAGAATTAGTTTTTCACATTAATCATGAAATGAGGAAATGAGGAGAGTACATTGATCGATTAACCCTTAAAATAACTCTTAAGTGTAGCATCACTTTATTAAACCCGTTTTTAGATACGGTTTACAAGTTTGCATTTCTTGAAACAAGTCAAATCATGTGAGTTATTACTTAAAACAAGCAAACCACAGTCTCCTCACAGTGATAAATATCAGACACGCTTCGGCTCTCAGAGGCCTCCACTCAGAGCTCATTTTAACGCAGTGTGTTGAATCTGTGGGTGTGTGTTTTGTTGTTGTTGTTTATTCTCTCGTTGTTGGGGGGTGGGATCACCTTCTGAAGAACAGGGGGTTTCTCAAGCAGGCGGCTAGTCACCTGCAGCAGCCCAGGGGTCCCGCGGAGGTCTCCAGGCTGCTGTCCGTGTCGGACGCCAGCGTCTGGTCGGTGGACATGGAGGACAAGTCCTGGACGGACGAGGATGGGGGGAGGCTCTCGCTGCTGTTCACGGCTGCACCTGTGCTACGGGAATGGAGCAGGATACACAGACACGGTTACGGCCAAAAAGAGGAGAGAGAGATACTCAGTAGAGAGAGAGAGAGAGACAGATTTGTTGCAGCAGAGTATCTCTCTGTGTGAGGTGTGAGAGAGACTCTCAGTTGTAACAGAGAGAGAGAGACAGTCTTAACACACGTAGCGAGAGAGAGAGAGAGACTTAACACACACACACACAATGACAGACTCGCTCCTCTTAAAACCACAGTTACGACCAAAAAAGATGTGAGAGAAAAAGAGGGAAACGAAACAGTAAACAACTGCAGCCAAGGGAGAGGTTCCTCAGAGCCAGCTTCAGATCAGTGATCTCATCACCAGTGACCTCCTCTTAAATCAGCGCCACCTCCATTTCTCCGTCTCAGGTCGCTGTGAGATTATTACGAGATATTCCCATTTCTAGTGTCTCAATCCAGCAGCACATTTCACGTTTCAGAAACTGTGTCCTAAAATGACCAAAGTGATGTGCTGTGAGAGTGAGACCGTTTCTGCTGATACAACAAATAAATAATGTCTAGGAAAACTGTAAATAGACGTAATGTATTCCTTAAACAATGAGGTCATGAGAAATATTACAGCTCTCTGAGATTTATGATAATTTTTTGCCAGATGAGACACAACTGGTCCCTGTTTTTGTTGAACAACAAATGGCTGCGGTGGATTTGGAGACCTCTTTGGCAGAAATGTTACAGTTACATTACTTAAGGTGGAACTCACTCTAAATTCAGGAGGGCGCTAACTGCATGAAAGTAAACACAGAGGGAAAGTGCTACAAAACTAAACAGCTCGAGTTACACATGAGTTTCTGTGGGAATTCAAACAGTGAATAAACACTTACAGACAATTTACACTTCAGCCACCAACAAGATACAGTCGCTTCTTACTCACACACACCGCTCCACCTTAAAAGATACAGTCGTTTCTTACTCACAAGCATCGCTCCACCTTAAAAGATACAGTCGCTTCTTACTCACACACACCGCTCCACCTTAAAAGATACAGTCGTTTCTTACTCACACGCATCGCTCCACCTTAAAAGATACAGTCGCTTCTTACTCACACACACCGCTCCACATTAAAAGATAGTCTCTTCTTACCCACACACACCGCTCCACATTAAAAGATACAGTCGCTTCTTACTCACACACACACCGCTCCACGTTAAAAGATACAGTCGCTTCTTACTCACACACACACCGCTCCACCTTAAAAGATACAGTCGCTTCTTACTCACACACACCGCTCCACCTTAAAAGATACAGTCTCTTCTTACTCACACACACCGCTCCACATTAAAAGATACAGTCGCTTCTTACTCACACACACACCGCTCCACATTAAAAGATACAGTCGCTTCTTACTCACACACACACCGCTCCACCTTAAAAGATACAGTCGCTTCTTACTCACACACACCGCTCCACCTTAAAAGATACAGTCGCTTCTTACTCACACATACCGCTCCACATTAAAAGATACAGTCGCTTCTTACTCACACTCACCGCTCCACATTAAAAGATACAGTCGCTTCTTACTCACACACACCCTTCCACCTTTAAAGATACAGTCGCTTCTTACTCTCACGCACCGCTCCACCTTAAAAGATACAGTCGCTTCTTACTCACACACACTGCTCCACATTAAAAGATAGTCGCTTCTTACTCACACACACCGCTCCACCTTAAAAGATACAGTCACTTCTTACACACACACTGCTCCACCTTAAAAGATAGTCGCTTCTTACTCAAACTTACCGCTCCACATTAAAAGATAGTCACTTCTTACACACACACCGCTCCACATTAAAAGATACAGTCGCTTCTTACTCACACACACCACTCCACCTTAAAAGATAGTTGCCTCTTACTCACACACACCGCTCCACCTTAAAAGATAGTCTCTTCTTACTCACACACACCGCTCCACATTAAAAGATACAGTCGCTTCTTACTCACACACCGCTCCACCTTAAAAGATAGTCGCTTCTTACTCACACACACCGCTCCACCTTAAAAGATACAGTCACTTCTTACACACACACTGCTCCACCTTAAAAGATAGTCGCTTCTTACTCAAACTTACCGCTCCACATTAAAAGATAGTCTCTTCTTACTCACACACACCGCTCCACATTAAAAGATAGTCTCTTCTTACTCACACACACCGCTCCACATTAAAAGATAGTCTCTTCTTACCCACACACACCGCTCCACCTTAAAAGATACAGTCACTTCTTACACACACACTGCTCCACCTTAAAAGATAGTCGCTTCTTACTCAAACTTACCGCTCCACATTAAAAGATAGTCTCTTCTTACCCACACACACCGCTCTACCTTAAAAGATACAGTCGCTTCTTACTCACACACACTGCTCCACATTAAAAGATACAGTCGCTTCTTACTCACACACCGCTCCACCTTAAAAGATAGTCGCTTCTTACTCACACACACCGCTCCACATTAAAAGATAGTCTCTTCTTACCCACACACACCGCTCCACCTTAAAAGATACAGTCACTTCTTACACACACACTGCTCCACCTTAAAAGATAGTCGCTTCTTACTCAAACTTACCGCTCCACATTAAAAGATAGTCTCTTCTTACTCACACACACCGCTCCACATTAAAAGATAGTCTCTTCTTACCCACACACACCGCTCTACCTTAAAAGATACAGTCGCTTCTTACTCACACACACCGCTCCACGTTAAAAGATACAGTCGCTTCTTACTCACACACACCGCTCCACCTTAAAAGATACAGTCACTTCTTACACACACACTGCTCCACCTTAAAAGATAGTCGCTTCTTACTCAAACTTACCGCTCCACATTAAAAGATAGTCTCTTCTTACTCACACACACCGCTCCACATTAAAAGATAGTCTCTTCTTACCCACACACACCGCTCTACCTTAAAAGATACAGTCGCTTCTTACTCACACACACCGCTCCACGTTAAAAGATACAGTCGCTTCTTACTCACACACACCGCTCCACGTTAAAAGATACAGTCGCTTCTTACTCACACACACCGCTCCACCTTAAAAGATACAGTCGCTTCTTACTCACACGCACCGCTCCACCTTAAAAGATACAGTCGCTTCTTACTCACACTCACCGCTCCACCTTAAAAGATACAGTCGCTTCTTACTCACACACACCCTTCCACCTTTAAAGATACAGTCGCTTCTTACTCACACACACCGCTCCACCTTAAAAGATACAGTCGCTTCTTACTCACACACACTGCTCCACATTAAAAGATACAGTCGCTTCTTACTCACACACCGCTCCACCTTAAAAGATAGTCGCTTCTTACTCACACACACCGCTCCACCTTAAAAGATAGTCGCTTCTTACACACACACTGCTCCACCTTAAAAGATACAGTCGCTTCTTACTCACACACACCCTTCCACCTTTAAAGATACAGTCGCTTCTTACTCACACACACCGCTCCACCTTAAAAGATAGTCACTTCTTACACACACACTGCTCCACATTAAAAGATACAGTCGCTTCTTACTCACACACATGGCTCCACATTAAAAGACACAGAACTTTTGAACGTAATCAAACCAGAGTGAACAACATTTCTCCACAATGTTAGATGTTGCCTTTAAGTGATCCTAGATCTCATTATAATGTGTAACGTCTACTCACCATGGACCATGTTCATTTACACACCCACATAAGAGTGGGTCTTAATGAGGGGGGAATATGCGGAAATGACCAGCAGATGGCGCTGGAGCATAGCCAATAACACAGCTCTGACCACAACTCCTGGAATTACTCAGCTGCACGTACACAACAACAACAACAACAATAATAATAATTAGCATAGATACGTATTCATCAGGAATGTTAAAACAATTTCAAATGCAGTTCTGAAAAGCAATATAAGATCAAATATATTCTCTTAGATCTATCACTCCCTCTATCTCTCCCCTTTCGCTCTCATTTTCTCTGTCTCTCTTTCCCTCACTCCCTCTCCCTTCTCCTTTTCTTCTTCTTTCTGGCTCACACATTCCCACTAACGGCTGCCTGTTAATTCTCCACTTTCTCTCTTAATCTCTCTCTCTGTAGAGAATATACAGAACCTCTCCATCTGTTTCGCAGGCCGCAGTAAATCTCATTAATTCTGACCGTTATGTCGTGTACAGACCATGGACTGGGGGCTGAAATAATCAACTTAGTGACGTCTCATTTTCACTGGTCGAGAGAGAAAAAAAGACCAAGGGCATCTAAAGGTCAAAGAGTGATTTGACAAAACAATTCACAAAACTCAAAACCACCAAATAATTTCCCAGGCAGCTTCACACAGCTCAATCTCACTCTGAAATCATCAGCTCAATCCCACACTGAAATCATCAGCTCAATCCCACACTGAAATCATCAGCTCAATCCCACACTGAAATCATCAGCTCAATCCCACACTCAAATCATCGGCTCAATCCCACACTCGAATCATCGGCTCAATCCCACACTGAAATCATCGGCTCAATCCCACACTGAAATCATCGGCTCAATCCCACACTCGAATCATCGGCTCAATCCCACACTCGAATCATCGGCTCAATCCCACACTGAAATCATCGGCTCAATCCCACACTGAAGTCATCAACTCAATCCCACACTGAAATCATCGGCTCAATCCCACACTGAAATCATCGGCTCAATCCCACACTGAAATCATCGGCTCAATCCCACACTGAAATCATCGGCTCAATCCCACACTGAAATCATCGGCTCAATCCCACACTGAAATCATCGGCTCAACCCTACACTGAAATCATCGGCTCAACCCCACACTGAAATCATCGGCTCAACCCCACACTGAAATCATCGGCTCAACCCCACACTGAAATCATCGGCTCAACCCCACACTGAAATCATCGGCTCAATCCCACACTCGAATCATCGGCTCAATCCCACACTCGAATCATCGGCTCAATCCCACACTCGAATCATCGGCTCAATCCCACACTCGAATCATCGGCTCAATCCCACACTCGAATCATCGGCTCAATCCCACACTCGAATCATCGGCTCAATCCCACACTGAAATCATCAGCTTCCGACACCAACAAGATACAGTCGCTTCTTACTCACACGCACCGCTCCACATTAAAAGATACAGTCGCTTCTTACTCACACGCAGTGGTGTATAGATAATAAAAGTGATGTATTTTTACTTTAAAAAAAGAAAAATGGACAGAAAATAGTAAAAGAAATCTTTGAAACGATGCACTTCTACACCTCCAGCTCCAATCCCTCTCAGTAGAGGCAGGATGACATGTACGGTGTCCCGGGAGGGGCATAAATCTCCTGTTTACGAGCTCAAGCCCACAAGTGGACAGAGCTCAATGAAGACAAATGAGGGATTTACGGGGGACATTGATGTCCACCCACTGCAGGTCTGCAGCACTGACTAAAGTTCCCTGAAGGACACTCGGACACTCTGCAACCCCAGACACTGACCAGAGTGTGTATACATTCCTTACAATGAATACCGTGAATACACACACACACACACAGAGTATTTATAATACACTCATCATCGAAAAAAAAAGTTGCACCAAGAAGAAAGTGTTGGAGTGCAGTGATTCAGCATGAAGATAAAGGTTACCAGGGACAATCATATAATTCATAAGAATGTAGACAGACATGGACAATATCTACTGAGCTAAAGACAGTAATGTCTCAGCGTGGCGTGGACTGCCATGTTTCTCAGGAACATTCCAGATGTCTTTTTCCTAATTGCTGTTCTGTTATAATCCAGCCCAGGCCTTTAATGAAGACCAAAGCTGATCTGGAATCGTAGGAAACTGCTGCGCACCATGACACCAGGCCTTCGGCGATGACCATGGTGCCTCCACGCGGTTTTGTTGCTCGTCTCCCCATCAAGACAAAAGCAGGGCTCATCACTGAATGTGACCCGCTGCCGTTCTGAGATTCTGAGTGAGTCCATAACAGTCTGGGCACGACACCACTGCAGTCTGGTGATGATGATGTGGTGTTCACGAAAAAAAACAAAGTGTCTGGGTCCGGTGCTAGGCTTTCTCTCTCTCTGCTCACGGCAGAGAAACGCCATCTGGAGGTTTTTAGACAACGGAGAGACTCCAAACGCTGAAAAGCACCAACCGAGATGAGGATGTTGCTCTATTCCTGCTCCATAGGGGGGTAACACTGACTTATTTTTTGCTGGAGATGTGTCTGACTGTAAGTTCAGAGAAACCCTAACTTTCAAAGTAAAAACAGACTAAAAACAAACCAGAGAACAGCTTTTAATAAAACTGACCCTGTGTCCACCACGCTGTCCTCCCTGTGTCCACCACGCTGTCCTCCCTGTGTCCACCACGCTGTCCTCCCTGTGTCCACCACGCTGTCCTCCCTGTGCCCACCACGCTGTCCTCCCTGTGCCCACCACGCTGTCCTCCCTGTGCCCACCACGCTGTCTTCTGTGTCCACCACGCTGTCCTCCCTGTGCCCACCACGCTGTCCTCCCCGTGTCCACCAATTTGTCCTCTCGATGCCCACCACTTTGTCCTCCCTGTGTCCACCACGCTGTCTTCTCTGTGTCCAATACGCTGTTCTCTCTGTGCCCACCACGCTGTTCTCTCTGTGCCCACCACGCTGTCCTCCCTGTGT